>NC_045802.1:66188024-66453024 GCF_009873245.2 Balaenoptera musculus | reverse complement strand
ACTTCTTTCAACTTCAGCACTGCCTATATGGGAACTTCACTCATTTGTCAATTACTGAGCAACTTTTTTTTGCTGAATTGGTTAATAGTTTTTGACTCCAAGGAGAATATTTTTACAAGTTTTTATGCTAGTCACAATGTAATGGCTGTATGTTTGACCTGTATTACTGTCTCCATTAGTTTCTTAAATCTAGATTAGGGGTTGGCAAAAATTTTCTGTAAAGGGCCAGATAGTTAAAATTTTAGGATTTGTGGGCCAGATGGTCACTCTCACCACTACTCAACTCTGCCACTGTACAAAAGTAGTTGTAGACAACACGTAAACAACTGGGCATGGCTGTTTTCCAATAAAACTTTATAAAAACAGACCATAGGCTGAATTTGCCCCACTGGCTGTAGTTTGCCAAACCCTGTCCAGTTCATCGACAAAACACTAAATCAACGCTTGATATGTAAGCGTTTGCCAGTTTGTTTGGAGTAAGTACTCCCACCATAGTCAATTTCAGACTGCTGCTGTGACGTCACTGAATGCAGAGTTGTGAAGAGAGGCGCAGTAGCAGAACACTGTGGGATATTTCCACCAAACAGATACAGTAGAGATAACTACAAGACCATCAATAATACTAGAGTGTAATAAAATAATTAGGAAGTGACACTGGGTATCTATCACCTTTGTTTTTAATGCAATTAAACTGTAAGACTATATAATTTGATTTTTAATAATGGCTGCATTTAACAACTCGCTTACAAAATTCCTGAATATTTATTAATCAGATCTCACAAGACAGTATGAAATGTTTCCGACACAGCAGTTGATCCTGAACAGTTTCTCTTCTCCATGGCTGCTGGATCAGAGTAGGGGCGTATCTCCCACTGATTTATTTTCTCCTGAGGCACAGTTAGAGTTGTTGGCAAGTAAATATTATTGAAACAGTTATCCTGCTCAAAAGATAACCTTGTGAACACTTAAAACTCAAAGCACCCATCAGTTCTTACTCACATCTTCAAAATTATTACAGATTCGTTGCACATTTTAAACCAAAACATGCTCAATGTTTTCCTTAAACACAGTGTGACTTTAACCTATCTGTACTTAAAAGGGTAGATACGATAGATTATGACATTGCATGAAAAATCCTTATGCACAGCCTTTTACCCTTTTTATACATCCACCTCGAGGTGAGGAAATCAAAAACTCAAATGTAAATTCACTACAGCAAAAGAGATCCTTACACTGAAGGTCTATGCGTGAGGCAACATGGTTAAATTGAAAAGGATACCATTAGAATCAGAAAAATGTAGGTTCAAATCCTTGCTTTGATATGTGCTCACAATGTGATCTAAAGTAAAATTTCTAACCATTTTAAAGTCTCATTCTCCTATTCTGTAAAGTTGATCATGAGATTGTTACGCAGCTTAAATGAGGAAAAAAATGATATGAAGTACCCCCGTGTTCAGCTCTTACAAAGCACTCAGTAAATGGTAGCTATTAGTGTTATTCACTGAAATGTTCATCCCACCCCATTATGTTTTCTGATGATCACAGTAGCTACTTAAATGCCAGTGATTATTCACACTTTTAATTGTTCAAAATTTGGGTGGGGGGCCCTGTATTTCAGACACACATGCATCCATCATGCATTGGGTACCAGCAGTTGTGCTGAAAGTTCACAATTTTTCAGATCTACAAGGTTGAATTGGCAGTTACCAATTACCCATGTGGTAAACTGAGCTTCTTCTGCTTTTCAGCTATATATAAGAAGCCAAAAGTGGCATGCTACCATTGAAAAGAACGTAGTGGCTTACCATCTCAATGATTTGTCCCTACTTGGTAAGGCTATCTAAAGTGGCTCGCCTTAGCTGAGTGGAGGCATTCAGCTTCAAATTAGCTTTACCTTTCCCATTCTGTCTCATGAATGGGTCACACTAGATAATAAGATTGAAGCATCTGTTGCCTTTTGCACTTCTATAGGAGCATCCTAAACTATCTCCACAAATGTTCAAATGATTCTTTAGGAAGATTTCTCTTATTAACTTCAATATGGGGAAAACATGATGCCATCATATGCACTTGAGGGTTCTAACCCAGTACTTAAGGAGCAGGTAGGCATCTGTTGGTATTGCCCAGTATTGTCTTTCCCCAATAATCTCTTTATCTCCTACAGCTCTTAATGGTGATGACACAGCCACATTAAAATTTTGATTCACTATTGCACTTCGAATCTTCCCAAGTTCCCACTGAAATGTCCAAAAATATAGAGGTGATCCCAGACTTCCAATGCAATCATCTGTTCTTATTATTTTATCACAATTTAGACAACCCTGCAGTGAGCAAAATTCATATTCTTGACCATTTAAGAGTGGCTGGTGACATCAAGCTTATGTCATCATAGCGATAAACTCGATACATTTGGTGAAAGTATTTACTTCACCATACTTAGCACCCACAGTTGAAAAATAACTATGTGCCCATTTGCTTTGATTTCTTTTAACAGGCTAAATAAAACAGTTACCAGGCCCAATATTGGTCTAGGAGCTTTCTGAAAGGAAGGCATAAGTGACTTTCTTTCTTCATGATTCTTTTCTTATTTCCTTTTTTCTTTCAAGCAATATGTACTTAAACACGACCTCTATTGGCTATATTTTGATAATCACATACCTTAAAGCAAAATATCTTTATTGAGCTGAGTTGTATTTTGCTCTGTATATTTTAATTCTCCAACTTCAAGCACATAGCAAAGCGCTCAATATTTTCTTGCCTAAGGAATTTTTGAAGAGCTGAAAGCAAAAGCCCTCAGCTCTTCCTGCACTGTGTGAAAACCTAAACACACAGAAGAGATTATACTGGTCCAGAGGGAACTGGAGGAAATGCAGTACTTAAGAGAGAACATGGGCGAGCTGAACAGGGCAAATATTCTTTAGCAATGGGCTTTGTGAGACATTATCAGAAATGTTTAGTGTGGGCAAAACTGGGTTGGCAGTTTGGGGAAGAAGACTGGTTTTCTTTCTTTCTTTTTTTTAACATCTTTATTGAAGTATAATTGCTTTACAATGGTGTGTTAGTTTCTGCTTTATAACAAAGTGAATCAGCTATATATATACATATATCCCCAAATATCCTCCCTCTTGCGTCTCCCTCCCACCCTCCCTATCCTACCCCTCTAGGTGGTCACAAAGCACCGAGCTGATCTCGCTGTGAGAGGATTGGTTTTCATAGCCCCAGAGATGATTAGGATGGAGCAAGTGCTCACTGAGTCGCAGGGGTCCCTAATGAGAGCAGGGCAGTGGCAAACACAGACTAGAAACTCCTCAACAAGCAGTGGAATTCTCTTCTGAACAGCTCTCTTCACAGGCAGATGAAACTCTACCTAGGCAAAAAGATAGATGATAGATGATAGATAGATAAGATAGATAGATAGATAGGCAGATTTTCCCCCTTCTTTAAGGATAAAAAGATTTGAATATATAAATACATATTCAATATATTCAATACGTATTCATTTTCAAGACAACTTATTTAAGCTCCACATACTTGATGTATATAAGCATCTGAAAGAATAGGAAAACAAAGAAAATATTATACAGAAAAATAAATCCTGTAGTTCAAAAGAAGGCATCCATCTGAGTTATCAGAGGAAACAGTCTATGATGAAACAGATTATGCACCAAGCAAAATCCAGGAGAAAACTGTTTTTAAAATCTAATTTACATTCTCAATATGATTCCCTAAGATATTATATAAATGAAAAACAAAAAAAAAAAAATTGAGAGCAGGGAAGATTACTTTCGGAGGGAAATTGTTATACTAAAAGTGACAAATATAGCAGATGCCCTAAAGGACAGAATGAATAGTAAATCAAGAAATTAGATAAATAGCTCAAAAAATCCTCCTAGAGCAAAAAACAAAACCCACGAGTAATGACCATAAGAAAAATATAAAAGGCAAAGAGAATAGATCCAGGAGATGTAATAAAAATAAAATAGGACAGTGCTTTTCATACATTTTCCCACAAAGAAACAGCACCAGAAAATAAACATATTTGTACACATCTGTAGCGGGGAGTAGACAGGTGGGTGGAAAATGAGGAAGGAGAGGTTCTGACCAGGGGTGGAATATCACATGATCCACAGTGAGCAAAACATGTATTTTAAATTTTTTACTTTATCTTTATAATTATTGCAAATTTAACTTTTATTCCCCAATATATTAAATTTTGTTTATGTAACATCATGAGGGGAAAAAGAAATGTTTCTTAGCCCTTTCTGCTCCTTGTATTGGCTGCTGAAAAGAACTAAAAAAATTGGATGAACTTTTAAAGTATATTATTGAAAGTTCTAAATAAAGAATAAACTAATAAGTACCTCCAAAGTTAAGGAAGCATGGAAGTCTCTTGCCTTGAGTACCTCTAAAGTTAAGGAAGCATGGAAGTCTCTTGAGGATTTGGCAATCCCAATATATTAGAATCTTATTTTTGATGGGATTCTAAGTTGGAAGAGATGGAAAAGACATCCCAGGGTCTGTACAAAATGGGGCATGCTATAGGAAACTCTCTGCAGCCAACTTCCTCTACTCTCCCCCCAAAATAACCCCTAAGACTCCCAATGGCCATACATGCAAGGGTGATGGCAAATCAAAATGGCAAAGTTCATGGGGGAATTTCGCTTTGGTTTCAAATCCTTTGGTTTTATGGGTAATATAAAGTCTTGAATTTCGTTTAAGGATGTCATGGAATTATAGTGACCCCAGGCAACTTGAAGAAGTAATAGCACAGGGAGATGAGCTCGGTGCTTTGTGACCACCTAGAGGGGTGGGATAGGGAGGGTAGGAGGGAGGGAGATGCAAGAGGGAAGAGATATGGGAACATATGTATATGTATAACTGATTCACTTTGTTATAAAGCAGAAACTAACACACCATTGTAAAGCAATTATACTCCAATAAAGATGTTAAAAAAAAAAGTAAATTTACTTCTTTCTGGAGGGACACCTCTTTACTGTATTCCTCAAATAATTCCTGTAAATAATTTTTCACATGCAATGTAACACACAGCTCAAGATAACTGGATACCCAAGGAAATTAGTCTTCAAGATAACTGGGTACCTCAGAAAATTAGCTTCAAATACACCCTTCAGTATAAGCTCCTCCATCCCTCCTTCTTCATTCTCAAGTTTTACACTGGAGGCCACATGTTCCAGAAGGTGGTATGAAATGGCAAAGGGCTGCCTAATTCACACTGAACACTGAGGGATTAAGACATGAACCATTACTATTTTAAGCCTCTGAGATTTAAGGGTTTGTCTGTTGTAGCAGCAAACCTTAATTATCATGACTAATACCCATATATATAGAAAGAAGCCTGTACTCGTATGCACTAAAATATTAATTATGATTGATTTTGAGTGAATTTTCATTTTTCTTTTCCTTTGCTATTACTATTATTTTAAAACAAAAAAACCCTTTGAGTGATCTTCCCTTGCAGACTTGGGGTTAAAAACAATACAGGTGTTCAGTGCTGTACTAGGATTTTTCTAACCAAATAGATGTAAAGGTCATATTAACTACTTAAAGTTCAAATAATATGTATGTTTACATTAAAAATCTCAGTGGATCAGAAGCAACTTCTTATTGGTCAGCAGGACAGACTGCTACTGACTGTTAGTCGATAACTATATCCCTAAGGAAGAAGTAGTAGTTGAGTCAAAATCAAGAATAGCTAATATTTATCGAACAACCACTATGAGCCTGGCCCATCTACTAACTCATTTAATGCTCACAGTCACCTTGTGAGATGGATACTACTGTTATCTCCAGTTTCCAGAGGAGATGGAAGAACAGAGAGATGCAGTCACTTGCCCATGATCTCAGCCTGTCCCAGCTGCAGTGAGGATTGCAGATCTGGTGGTTTGTGTCAATCCTGGTGTCCTCAGCCCCACACTACATTAGACCCTACAAGGCACTCCTCTAAATGAATCTCAGGAGGAAATATGTTTTAAGATGTAAGTCCCTAAAAACAGACCAGTGTGAAGCAGGTCTGTTTCTAATTGACAAAAGTGATACTAAAGAGGGCAGGGAGGGTAAAGGCACAGGGCTAAGGCGCAAAGTACTGCTAGATCACCAAGCCCTGATGAGACGAAATGGTTGCTTCAGCTTTTCTAAGTGTGGTCATTAATTTATGTATCAACTTGAGTGGGCCAAGGGACACCCAGATATCTGATTAAACATGATTTCTAGGTGTTTCTGGAAGAGATCAGCATTTGAATTTGTGGACTAAGTGAAGCAGATGGCCCTCCCCAAAGTGGGTCAGCATCATCCAATTCACTGCGGGCCTGAAGAGAACAAAAGGGTGGAGGGCAATTGAATTCACCTTCTCTCCACCCGACTGAGCTGAGGCGTCATCTTTTGCTCTTGGTGCTTTTGGTTCTCAGATCTTCAGACTTGGACTGGAATCTGTGCCCTCAGCTCTCTGGCTTGTAGGCCTTCCTTTGAACTACACCACTGGTTTTCCTGGGTCTCTGGCTTGCAGATGGCAGACTGTGGGACTTTTCACCTTCCATGATTGCATGAGTCAATACTTGATAATAATTCTCGTTATATACACATGAACACACACACATATGTCCTATTGGTTCTGTTTCACAAGAACCCTAATAAACTATGCATATTTTGTTTATTCCCATGATGTTACCAGCCCGAGATGGTTGCAAAGATGCCCCACATAAATTTCAAGCTGAACAATGGACAAGATGGGGCTTAGCCATAGCCTAAGGAAGAGAAGTCAGGGAAGGCCCATCTAACTTCCATCCTAGGAAGCCGTGATGCTCATTGTCAAAGTTGGCTATTTTGGGAGCAAGAATAGAAGGTTGGGGTCAGGGATGGAGAGAGTGGTACCAAGTCTATTCCGTAATAGTTAGGACCCTTCATTTAATAAATAACTGTATTAAGAGTGCTATCAGGGTAATTCAGTCACGAGAGGAAACTCATAAGTATTAAAATATGGACTACTGGGGACTTCCCTGTTGGCGCCGTGGTTAAGAATCTGTCTGCCAATTCAGGGGACATGGGTTCGATCCCTGGTCTGGGAAGATCCCACATGCCGCAGAGCAACTAAGCCCATGAGCCACAACTACTGAGCCTGCGCTCTAGAGCCTGCGAGCCACAATTACTGAACCCACACGCTGCAACTACCGAAGCCTGCGTGCTCTTGGGCCCACGTGCCGCAGCTACTGAGCTCACGTGCTGCAACTACTGAAGCCTGCGCGCCTAGAGACCATGCTTCACAACAAGAGAAGCCACTGCAACAAGAAGCCCGTGCACCGCAACGAAGAGTAGCCCCCACTCACCGCAACTAGAGAAAGCCCATGCACAGCAACAAAGACCCAATGCAGCCAAAAATAAATAAATATTAAGAAAAAGGACTGTTGGTAATATTTTAATAAACCTGGTGATTCTGCACAAAGCAGTCCCCTGTGTAACCAAGAGACTCTCAGGAGAAGCCTTGATAGCCGCTGACTAAATACATCCCCTTTGCTTCTGAGCTGTTACATGAGTTGCCCACAAGAAGCTGCTCAGTTCCAAGTGTTGTCACCTCCACCAGCGACCCTGATTTGGGGCCTGTGTCTGAAGACGCTGTTGTTTGCCTGATCCATGGCCTCTCTAATTACCCTGGCCTGACTTGGCCAGTTGGTAGTCACATCACTTGCTTTTGGCCTCACATCAATCGCTCTGGGGAACAACCACAAATCTCTCTGATATGCTCCACTCCACCCCCAAACTCTAATAATGTGAATTTTGAGTATATTCGAGACCTATATTTTAAGTTAAATCATCCCACTGCTATCTCCCAATTTTTATAAAATATAGTATCAGGTAGAAAAGTGTATTTTAGAGAATTTTCCCATTAAACATGTTTCTCCATTAAACATTTTGAAAAGACTAAAAATAAATACCCCCTAATATGATAAAATTGGTAATATCTGAGTGATAAAATTACAGATGGTTACCCCAGATTTTATTAAATGTTAGATTACTTTAGTAATGGTAAGTTTGAATAAATAAGAAGGCAACCTGGTTCTTTCACAGAAAGTTTTATAATTGTTAATAAATGAATTCTTAAGATTATATTTTTATATATGCATATACACACAAAAATGTGTTATATGTATGTATGAGTATGTCTACAAGTGTATATATTGATATATATGTGCTTATATATGCATACATATATACATATCAAGTCTTAGAGCTAGAAGGACCTTAAAAAATAATCTTGCTTCCTTCGCAAAATCTAAAATTATCTGTTGTGGCCTGTGGTCATTTTAAACCTATTTATATTTTAATTTTTATATTAATCAGCTGGTTTGCTGGGAATTGCAGAGAAGCAGGGAGTCATTGGATATTAGAGCCAGAGGAAACTTAATAGCCTCAATTCAGGCCCCTGCCAGGAAAATGATGAATTTATAATCATTAACAAGAGGTGACTAAGGAAATCAAGCCCAATTTTATTAACAGGTGTATCTTGGGAATAATTATGTCTGGGCCAGAAGCCCATTTCAAGATTACTCTCTTCTTCTAAGTAGAGTTTCACGTTCAGTCCCTCGCTATGCTTTTGCAATGCCAAACTGACAACTGAACCATTTCAGTCAAAATGTCAAAATATCATTCATTTCATTGGTCAATATGATACCAAACCATCACATTAAGAGATATGTTTGCCCTAAATTGAACATGTTTTGGTATCTACTGGCATAGTCTTTCTACATGAATATTTAGGACTTTCTCCTTCAGATGGCCTACGCTCCAAAGTATTATCCAGGTCAGTTTTAACTCATATAGATACCCCACTAAAAAAGTCAATTAGTCAATTTCAGATAGATTGAAGACTGACTTAACTGTAAGAGATAAAATAGTAAAGCTTCCAAAAGATAAGATGGGGGAATATTTTAATGACCCTGAGTTAGGCGAAGATTTCTCAACAGTACACAAAAAAGCACTAATCAGAAGGTAAAGATGAATAAATTGAAAATTTCTCATCTAAAGACATCATTTAGAGTGAAAAGGCAAACCACAACAAGGATAAGAAAATTATTTTCAGTGACAGAGAGCTCCTATCCAAAATATTTAAATCACTTCTACGTATGAATAAGAAATGAATAGATGACTTGAACAAAATATGGACAAAAGATCTGAACAGATACCTCACAAAGAAGGATATCCAAAAGGCCAATAAACATGAAAAGTTATTCAGCATCATTAATCATCAGAAAAATGCGAGTTAAAAACTAAAACATGGTAGCATCGTATATGTAGCAGACTGGCTATAATAATTGGATGACCTGACATTACCAAGTGTTGGTAAGAATGTGGAACAACAGGAATTCAGGCACACTGTGCATGGTGAGGGGGGTAAATTGATACAGTGCTTTTTAGCAGCACCTAGTAAAGCTGAATATCGGTACACCCTATAACCCAGCAATTCCACTCCTATATATGCTGACACATATACCAAAAAAAGACACTTAACAAAAATCACCATAACAACAATATTCATAATAACCATCAACTGGAAATAATACAAATGTCCAGGAGTAGTAAAACGGATAGATGAATTGTGGCATATTCATATAATGGAATACTACAAGGCAATGAATGAATAAATGACAGCTATACACAGTGTCTGGATAAATCTCACAAAGATGTTGAGAAAATAAACCAAACACACACAAAAATACAGTATGGTTCCATTTATATAAAGTTCAATTCTACATTATACATCAATAAGCCATATTTACAAACAAACACAAGCAATATGCCCAGGTATGTTATAGGCTTGGTCTCAATACAAACCACTTAAAAAGCATGATTCATACAAATACAGAACAAACATATTACTTAGATCTATAACTCATTAATGAGGGAACCAGCTAAAAGGTAAAGCTGGCTCAAATAAGAATTAGAAGAACAGGATTATAAAATCCACCAGGAAAGACATACTGAAATAACTTTCTGAGTTACAGACAAATCATTCAATGTCCAACAGGGTAATAAAACTAACCTTTATGATTATCAGCTCTATCAGACTGAAATATGCTCCAGTAAGACACTGAAAGCACCCTGAGCTATCCTTTGTGGGTATCAGTGCTATTAAGCATTTGATCGATCATGTTGAAGGACTGTATGAAAGGCAGTGAAGACTGAAGACATAAATATTTAAATATTTGGAACTACTATAGGTAGTCAAAAATAAAGTTGAAATTTTGTAAACAGGGATTCACATTCCAAATTTTCTACAGTTCCTTCTGGGCCATCTGCTTGTGTATCTGAATGAATGATATACCAGTAAAAAATGGTACTTGATAAGGAGGCAGGGAAAAATGTGAACTTCTTGCTTTGCTGAGAAATAAACGTGAACTAAGCGGGCTATGAGATTTTTGTGGAGACAAGTGGCTGATGAGAGTAAAAATGACGCAGGTTCCTCACCTCTCTGCATCCACAATAACTTCCGTGAAATGTCTGAGGATGTCATGTCACTTAAATTGTTTTTAATTTATAAAATTATGTTACCCCTTCTGTGTGGTCTCAAGTCATTCAGTACTCAACGGACAGAGAATTCTTTCAATGTGGCAGCCACTGTTCAAATGCTGGGTGGCAGGAGTCAATGCGTAAGAAGTGAGTGGATACAGTTTGGATATATTTTGATGGTAGAGGATGATTTTCTAATGGGTTGAAAAGAGCTGGCTAGGAGGAGAGACATGGATGAGGTGATACTGGGGTTTTCTCCTAAGAAGTTAGAAGAATGGTGTTGCAGTTTACCAAGATGGTAGAAAAATGTGGGAAGATCAGACATAGGTTGAGAAATTTGAAGCTCCCATTTGGACTCATTAGGTTGAAAATGCTTCTTAGACATCCATTGTGGTGATACTGGTCAAGCAGGTACATATATGAGCCTCAAACTTAGGAAGAGGTCCAGCCTGAAGACACAGACATAGGTAGTTTTAAAGGACTGGATGAGATCATCATGCAGGTATATATGGGCAGAGAAAAGGGCTTTGGAGTGAACCTTGGGGGTCCAAAGTTTAGGCATCTGGATGATGAGGAATAACGAAGCAAAGGAAACAAAGAAGGGACCAGAGAGGTAGCAGGAGAGCCAAGGGAGAGCGGGTCCTGGAATAGGAATAGCAGGACAGGCAGAGTTTTAAGACAGCTGCAAGCAGGTTGATTGAGGACAGGTCAAAGTTCTCTCCTGCTTGCTTCTAACTTTCAGTAAAATAGGAAGAAGGGTTATCTGCTAAGAGTTAGGATGGGGCAAAGATACATAGGATTTGGAGAGAGAAAAAGTATAAAATAGTCTATGAGAACAGGAGAGTGAACTAAGGATGGCTGTGGTCCTAAAGGCACCCTCAAGGTTATGCTCTTGAATAGAAAGGGACATAACAACGTGGTTTTGTGTTTTTCTCCAGCCACTGCCAGATGCTTCAGTGAAGGTGAGGAGAAGGCAGGGAGCTGGATTTACCCAGGGACTGGCCTTTCCCAAATGACTACAGCAAAGGGAGAGAGAGCGAAGGGAGCTGAGGGTATGTGCAAAGCGTACATGATGGACCATGGAAGCTAAGCTGGGTAAGGACGGTGACTCTATGAGGGCTGGAGGGGGGTGGAAAGGTCAGAGGGTCAGTGGATTATAAATCCCAGGGGGTGGTTAAGTTTTTGCGTTGGGGTGTATGAGGGAGTGAGCTGGCACAGGATAAGGGGGTGATCTCAAAGTAGGGTGGCGAAATTGAGGTCAGGAAGGGACACAGCGCTTAGCAAAGGGCTAGAGTACACTCTGGGAGGAGAGGGCAGAGGACCCAGTCACCGGAGATGAGGAAGCCAAAGAGCTGCGACCACAGGGGGCCGGGAAGGTCATTATGTTGACCTGTCAGGAGCTACTACAGGACCAGGAGTGGGTCACAAACGACAGTTTCCTATCAGAGAGGAGGGCCCAGGTCAACGTATAAGGAAACTTCATCCAGGTGGGGGACTTGGTGGGGGGGTCTGATACATGGGCATTCAGGATGAAGGGGAAGGATGGTCCGAAAGCAGCAGTGAGGAGCCCAGGCCCAGGGCTGAGAGGACAGAGGAAGAGGAAACCACCAGAGGGGCTGTGGGCAATACACCGTCCTCAGGGGAGGCTGTCGCATCTCCTTAGAACGACAGATTGAGAACACAGTGGCTTTTGCTACTGAGTCGCCTGTTCAGAAGGCATAGTGGCGGGCAGGGGTCTGTGATGGGGTCAGGTTAGGGGGGCCCCATAGGAATGGGGGTCCAGGTGTTGAAGGAGGACATGTGACCTTGGGGCTCAGGACACAATGGGATTGGTCCTGAGGCTCTGCCCCTCTTTGGTGAGGCTGAGGGCTTGAGAGGGGGGCATCGAGTTAGAAGGCTCTGGGCTCCTCTTCACTCTGCCCGGGGCAGGGATGCAGGCTAACGGAGCAGTGGAGTTAGAGGAATGGATTATTGATTATCCCTTCCTCTACAGAGAAGTAAAAATAGGCCTACTAAGTTTTCGAAAGAAGTGTTAAGAGCTGAGAAAGAGGAAGAGCAGGTATCTGCCGCAAATGCTACCGCTGTCACTAACATTTCTGGATCAGGTGGAAGTTTAGTCAGCTCGCAGCACACTAAGTCCATGTCGTCACTGACCGGGATGGCCATCAGGCAATAAAAGAGACAAGACTCCTTTCTGCGGGGGACCGAGAATAGGGATGGGAATTTTAAACCTGTCCTGTTTGTATGAAAAATCAGGGCACTGGTGAATAGGACTCTGGACACTGACCATTGGTCAAGGGGCGCCCATTGGCAAATGGACCCAACTGTGGTGTTTTCAACACATCACAAGACATGTGGAGAATAAATATCCTGCTTATCCAGAAGCAAGGGAGTTCTTATGGATGGCGAAGAAGAAAGGACACCAAATTCAGGTGTGCCCATGGCTGCTGTTATGGAAAGTAAAACAGTTTGAAGCATAATGGGAAGTGGTGAAAAATGGAAACTCAGCCAAGAATAGAAAACTGCACTTTAAGTGGCTAATGGATAATGGAGACCACTACTGTCCTAAGATGCTCTCCTCCAAACAGAGTCACCTTTTAAGTGATTTGATTTCACCACTAAATTGTTTGCCCATAAGATAAGTGGTCAATTAAGGCAGAGAGGGAGTTGCATTTGAAGAGATTAATGTTTCAGGCTTTTAGATCCCATGCAGAAAAGAAAAAAAATTAGGAATCAACTGTTTTCTTTTTCCTGCCAGAATCATGCTTCCTTGCCTCCAAGTAATTGCTGCTGGGAGAGTCCAGCCTTCCTGCATTAGCATTCAACCTGGACTACTTTCCTTAAAGCTGATTACTGGTAGGGCAGCTTTGGAGAAGGCCTGAAA
Organism: Balaenoptera musculus; assembly: GCF_009873245.2. Lineage (NCBI taxonomy): Eukaryota > Metazoa > Chordata > Mammalia > Artiodactyla > Balaenopteridae > Balaenoptera > Balaenoptera musculus. The sequence continues at coordinate 66,439,622 of NC_045802.1, read as the reverse complement.
TGGATTCACAGTGCTGCCTTACAGGGAAGGCACACTTTGCCCCAGAAAAATCAGAGGGTAATTTGTCTCTAATACTTCTTGGCTGGCTGGAAATGTCTACTTGGCTTTTAAACCATAGGTCAGGTTCCCCAGGGTCCTGGCGTCTCATCTCTAGAAAGCAAGGTCAGTCTTAATGGTGGAAATTAGAATGAAGGAGAGAGGATGTGCTTCAAGGTGACAGGAAGTAGCTGTTTAAATATCTACAATGTTTACCTTCCCCTGATGGTTTCCCAGGCATTCCTGTTTATTCTGGGGAGTGGGCTGGAAATAGTCCCACCGGTGGGGGGAGTTGGAAGACACCGTTGCACACAGAGTGCAGATATTAAATTCCACTTAAACACTGGATGCATTAGTCTCCAAATTGTTCTGGGCACAGCTACCCCTGCTCCCTTGTCTGGGGAGCTCATTTTGTGGAAGGTCCCAAAGAACCATTGATTGTAGTGGCTTTCCTTGGGCTCATCCCTTATCAAGGTGAAAGGCCAAAAGCAAACTGAACATTAGCGATGCTATGCACCACCCATCAGGTTTCTATAGTGCTGGAGGAGGGCGAGTGGGCATGATGAACACATGTTCTGAGAACTGGCCAGATGCTGAGTGAGCAGGTGATTTACTCCTGCAGAAAGCCAAGAAGAGATGACTAAAGGGAGAAGGACCCAGGAGATCAGTGACTAGATGATTTCCTAACGACCTGCGACAGTGCCTTCCTCCGTACCTAACATAATAGCAGGGATGCCCTTTGGACCGGGGAGAGAATCTGGATCATTAACCCTAGCTGGATGACATTTTTTCTCCCTACTTAGATGACTTTTAAGAGGAAAGAGGATGGAAGCTATGGGGAACTTCAGATAGTTGGGAAATTCTTTTCTACTGATACGGATACATCACTGATTTATATTTGTGGTTTCTTGAATCATGGAACACCTCCTTGCAAAACATAACGTTTTGGACTCTCACACTCCAAGGTATGTGCATGTGTGTACATATACACATATCAGATTTGACATACAATTTCAGAGAATTTTTGTGCTCCTAAACTTACCCATTAAGCCCAGTTTAGGAAATTCTGCCTTATACAGAGTATGAGGGAAATGCTCTAAGAACAAAATTCCCCTTTTCAGAAAGTTTAAATATATTTAATTAAGTGGGGGTGGAGTGAGTATTCCTCATTAAAACAAATAGGTAAACATGAGTTTTTAATCTCTGAAGTTAAATTCCTGAATATTTGTTTTTAGTTTCTCTTCCAGGCTTCCCTTGTCAATTTGTCACTTTCATAATTAAAATGGGTAAAACTTAGACATCTATTAACAAAATATGTATTTAGCATTTATAATATTCAAACAAATATGCTAAGAGCCCTGCCAAGTATGTAGAGATGAACAAGGCACGTTCTAGATGCTCAAAGAGAATCTGAAAATGCTGTAGAAATGAGATATTTTCAAAAGCAACTCTGATACTACATAGAACGTGGCTACAAGACAGGAATCCAAGAAGATCAAAGGAGGAGGTGCATTTCTGGATGACATAAGCTGGGACGGTTTCATAAATGACACGCAATTTAAACTGATGCTAAAAGTTGTTTTCAAACTATTTTATCCTGAACCTTCAGTGAGAAATACATTTCATATCACAATGTAGCACACATAGTCATATATCTATCTGAAATAAAAATTTCACAAAGAGATATTTTCTCTTATTGTGGGTCAGTATACTCTGTTATGTCCTATTCTCCTCTATTCTACTGCTCTCCACTTATTTTCGTTTAGCCAAAAATCATGATTGGAACCCATGAAGTTTATTTCACAACCCAACTGTTGTCAACAAGTTGATAAACACTGCCTTAATGGACAGAGGGGGGGTTACTTTGCATGATTAATATCAATTGATATTTTCAGAAATCCTATGCTGGGTACCATTATCATCCCTAATGAGGAAACTGGGATTTGGAGAGATTAAGTAACATGCTGAAGATCATGCAGCTCTTTGGTAGTGCAATAGGAACTGAACCCAGCTCAGTCTGACTGTGTAAAAGCCCGAGATCATGAAAAGGCACTGAGGGAGGAAACAGTGTTTGGGGCAATGTTCATTTTGGCTGTAGTGCAGGGGATAAGTAGGAAAGTTGGGAGAGATGATTATAAAAAGGAATCAGAGTATTATTTTTTTTTAATAATTTAAGTAAAATTCTTCTTTGTCTTTAATTCCTTGTCTCATTCTCAAAATCCTCCTGGAGAATCTCCCCGCAACCTTAGTTTAATTTTCCCATGCTTGATTTGTAGTTACATCCGTTAAGAAAGACAATTTGACTCATAGGAGATAGTTGAAAACTTATGTGCTTTAATGCTTAGGAAAACAGAAGAAAAAAATATGACAAGAAGCCTGTTCTCAAAAAATCTTACTGGGCAGACAGAACTTCCAAAGGTGAAATAAATATAGGTATATTAAACATACGCACGTAAAGTGAAACATTATTTTTAAAAAGAAAATATATAGGCTATATTACAGGTACAGTCTGGTAGTCAAGAAAGGGAGGAAACATTTTTAGTTGGCTGCTGGAAGGCTCTCGGAAGTAGATGGGATTTAGAAGGGCAATATAGGAGGAAGGCATTCCAGGTAAGGTGATGACAAGGTGAAGCCCAGAGAGCACTTGGGTAATGGGTAGGGGTGGCAGGCAGAGCGAGAAAGGGGGTGAGAGGTGGAAGGAACTGTAAGCGATCAGAAGGGTGGTGAAGAGAGTCAAGGCTGGGCCCAGCCTGCTGAGGACCATCAACGCAGAGTCTCCATTAAATTATCATCTTCTGTAACTAATAGTAAATGTAGACTACACATCTGATATATCTAAACGGAGAATTTCATCCTTATAACAGTAGAGACAAAAAGTCGAGGATGAAAACAAAACCTAACTTGTGTTTATCACTTGAAAAGTTATATATTGCATCTTTTAAGTTATCATTAGTATTATTTAGACGAGAGCACCCACATCTTGAACTTGATCTGGGGACACCTCAGAGTTAATATACAGTGATTGTTGTATTTACAATCTGAAGAAATAATGAAACCCTCTCATTTCTCCCCCCCCAATATTTCACTAAACACCTTCTAAAGTAACGGAAGGTATATATAATACTTTCAAAAGAAAGCACAGGACTTTGGATAGCTGGGTTCGGGTTCTTAATTATGACTACTACTGCAACGTTCATGATACCACAGATAACAATCCCCTTTCTACTCCAAAAGTAAGCATTTTGTTCTGTGTTAAAATGTGCTGGATTACTTGCCTTTTCAAAAATATATTGCCTGCTCAATAGAAAATAGATCTCAAAATATCCTTTTTGATTATTTGTGCTTTACATTCAACATCAATATCATAGAAAGAATAATTCATGAAATAGATTCTACTTTGGCTGGCTATTTGCAGAAAGCAAAGGAATTTAAAAAGATATCTTTAATAACATCCAAATTCTAAGACAACATCCTCGGTTTCAATTGGAAATATGTTTCCAATAGCCCAGCACTCTCCTTCTAGAACTGGTCCAGTAGAAAAGAGGCAAAGAGGGTTCTTAGCTAATACTAAAGCACTAATTTGGTTACCAGTTGGGGAGAGGGGTGTGTGTGTGTGTGTGTGTGTGTGTGTGTGTGTGTGTGTGATTTTGAAGAAAGTAACTACCCAGACGTTGTTTTATCTATTTTGTATGAATACAGCTAAAAATGGTTGACCATCAAGTATTATAATTGTTCTCAAAATCTGCACCTGTCTGAAACACAATCAGTTCTTGTTTTATGGTAGTTATGATTTACAAAGTCCCTGTGAATACTGAATTAGTGAATACTGAATCATTGCTCCTAGGAGAAATACAGGGTTAGGTTCCTTTGAGCCTCTGGTAACATTTTTTTAAAAATAGTTTCCATTTTATTTTTTCTCTTCATATATAAGTTAAGCTTTATGGGCTAAGGTGTACGTCTCCTTTGTGCCTTTAGCAGATAGCCCAAAGTCATATAGACAGGGTAGCTTAATAAGTATTGCTGAAGACTAACCAGATTTTATTAAAGAAAGCTATATTAAGCCTCTGGTAACATTTTTGTCAACTGATTAATATATAACTGTGTTTTATGTGTGTTTCTGTTTAAAGACATCTTATTTTAATATATATTACTGATTCATTAACATTGAACTTAGCCAATAGCACTATCATACATGCCTGAACGAAGATTACTAACTTGAAGGGGTGTCCAATATACCTAAATACTGAAAACTGGAAGTTAAAGAATAACGTGTTTAGTGTATCCTTTTCTTGTAAAAACAAAAAGCAAACCAAAAAATGTGTATGTATGTGTGTGTTGGTGTTTACACAAGCATGCAGAACAGAGTTGAAATATAATAGCACCAGGCTGTTAGCATTATCTTAGGGCGGTAAAGGGGGGGAATGGGAAGAAGCGTATTAACTTTTTCTTTATGCATCTTATATTTTTTACATGAAACATAAAATAAACATGTTTTACTAATGTGTTTAAAATAAATTAAAATGTGTTTTATAAAATTTAATTCCAATTTATTTATTTATTTATTTATTTATTTATTTATAAAGAATAAGAGTGTTAATAAAATTAATAAACCGCTGGCTTTCTTTAGTTAGGCAGAAGAAACCATAAATTAATCTGAGGAGGCATTACATCTGTGACTACTAACGAGAGGTTTCTAATGGTTTAAATTAAATTAGAATTAGACTAAAATAATGCTAATAGATTTGCGAATCTTGGTAAAAGTTTGGTTTTATAGAAAATGTAAATGATCAAAATGACTTGAGAAAAAATAGAAAACCTGGAAAAATAATCACTTAAAAAATGAAAAAATTATCACAGAATTACTTCTCCAAAAGAACTAGGCTCTGATGATTTTAGCAGCCAATGCTTTTAAACACATGATTTCAATACCATAAAAACAGTCGAGGGAAGGAAAAACCTATAAAACTACTTTATTCACTCCATTGAAATAGGAGTATATATGTGTGTGTGTCAAACACACACACACATTATAAAAAAGAATGCATCTATCACCTTGCTGGGAAAGAAGTGTGAAACTAGAGAGCCAGAAACATTGAACGTCTGGAAGAAAAAGCAGACTGGATCAGAAGGGCATGGAAACCAGAGAAAGAAAAATATCACACACGGAAAAGAAATGTATAGACTAAAACCACACTTTCCCCCCTTGAAGCCCTCAGGCCACTTAAACTTGGAAGGGCTCATGCATTTCAGAGAGCAAAATTTGACTTTGAGTTCCAACCTGAAAAATGCAACAATTTTAATCCCGTATGCATTGAATAATATACATTAATAAAATTTACAGAACTAATAATAGATAGTAAAATAAATAAATAAATACTAATAAAAGTGACAGAAGTATAAGGAGAGACTGACAAACCTGCCAAAACAATGGAAAACTTTTCACCTCAAATAACTGATAGACCGCAGACCAAAAAACAAAGCAAAACAAAACATCGGAAAAGACACACGGGATTGAAACAACACAACGAATAAATGCAATCTAACGGATATTGTGATATTACTAAAATACTCACCCACATATCTGTCAGTCAGGAGCCAATCAAGAAAAGAGAAGCCACATTAAGTCTTTCAAACAGGGGTGAGGGGATTTTGTGCAAGAAATTGGTAACATATGTGATGGAAGAGTTGCAGTGACAGATGCGTGTAGTTGAGCCAAGAGATGAGCATAGCAGGACGCCACCACCACGCCAAAGCTGGGATCAGTAATAATGCACAGCTTTCTCAGGCAGCTTTACCATAATTATTTGGAGAAGGATTTGGGGTCAGGGTTTGGTTTGCTGTTGCTTTTTTAAGGGATCTCTCCCCTTGCCCCTGGAGGAAGAGGTTTTAAGGCTACCCTTCACAGCTGCTGGAGGCTGAGGTCCAAGGAGAGAGCAACTTAATAAAGAGCACATGGTGGTCCAAGTCTGCTTCTTTACTTTCTAAAAAAAAAGAAACAAAAACCTAAATATATAAGGATCATTCTCTGAAACAAATCTGCAGACTGAAGCAGCAGCATACTGTGTTCCAAAAAAACTGTACCGCAGAAAGCTTAACACAGAGGCACATCCTGGTGAAGTGGCTGAACTTCAAAGATGAAGGATTTCTTCAGGCATCCAGACCACAGTATCATACCACCAAAAGAGAGAAAGCTGTCAGGCTGGCCTCCAGCTCTCCATGATGGTGCTGAATGCCAGAAGACGTCGGTGCTGTGTTCTCAAGGAAAGAGTAACTAAGAACAAGCATCGCAACATGGATGGACCTAGGGATTGTCACGCTGAGTGAAGTAAGTCAGACAGAGAAAGACAAATATCGTATGATATCTCTTATACGTGGAATCTTAAAAAATGGTACAACTGAACCTATTTACAAAACAGAAATAGAGTCACAGATGTGGAAAACAAACTTATGGTTACCAAGAGGGAAAGTCGGGGGGGGGATAAATTGGGAGATTGGGATTGACATATACACACTACTACCTATACATAGAATAGATAACTAATAAGAACCTACTGTACACCACAGGGAACTCTACTCAGTACTCTGTAATGACCTATATGGGAATAGGATCTAAAAAAGAGTGGATATATGTATATGTATAACTGATTCACTTTGCTGTACACCTGAAACTAACACAACATTGTAAATCAACTATACTCCAATCAAAAATTAATAATAATAAAAAAAATGAACTAGCATCACCAAATACCTTGTCTTTCAAGCCAACAGCTACATAATTTGAGGGGTCCCAAAGCAAAGTGAAAATGTGGGGTCCCTTATTTAAAAGAATATTAAGAACTTCAAGACTGTGACAGCACAGCATTAAGCCAAGCACGGGGTCCTTCTCAGTGCGGGACCCTTACAGGCCCTGCTTTCCAGTATAAAGGAAACACTCAGGCCTACATACAAAGTACAGCGTGAACCCTCTTCAGCAAATTCCAGAGTGAAGTAAAACAAAGAAGTTAGAAATGAAGAGACTGCACTGGTGGTGAGCACTGAATTTATCTCTATGTAAAACAAATACTAAACAACTTTGGGAATTATGGTTACAGAATATAAATATTTGACAATTAGAGGAAGGAGGAAATTGCTAATGCACTTATCTAGCCCTGCAGGTAATCAGCTGATACTGCCTAAAATTGTATTATGTATTTAATGAGACATAATGACTCCACACTCTCAAGGTTTTATTTAGTACCTTTTCTTAATTTTAGAGGGATCTTTTGTTGGGAAATATCTCATGGAATGAAGAAACGTTTATGTAAAGCTTAAGGGATCTCCCTGGTTTTATTCAGTTTGTTTTTCTTCTATTAAATTCAGATAAATTACATTTAATATTGTTTATTGAAAAATATATGACTGTTTTATGAAAGTCCAAGTGTTAATGATTATTCATAGATGATGGGATCTGAGAATTTAACTTTCATCTTTGCCTTTTCGGCAATAATTGAATTCTTTGTGAGTGGCATGTGTAAACAAAAGCTAAATTTATTTTTATTTTATTTAAAAAATTTAGTCAAATATTCTCCCAACAAAAATCTCCAGGCCAGAGGATTTTCTTGGTAAGGTCTAAAACTTCAAGAAACAGAGTTGCTATATTTAGGTTGTTTTAAAGCATAGAGAGCTAGAAAATTTCCAACTCATTCCAACTCATGTCAATATATCACTGACACCAAAACAAGACAATTTATTACAAAAAACAGCAATCATTTTGAATATAAATATAAATTGCTTGGAATATAAATGAATATAATAATGCTAAATAAAATACTTCCAGCAGGCTGGACCCCTTCTGATCTGTGTGTGCATGTGTGGTTGTGTGTAACTGAGAGCTATGCCGCTAAGTTGGATGTTGAGACCGAAGCCTCCTGTTGCCTGGAAGTGATGTGATGGAGGTGTTCTCTGCACCCACCCAGACACATTGAAGACCTCTGTTGGACTGAGGGACATGGAGAGTCATGAGCAACAAAGAAGCCTCAGAGATGGGCAGAGCCTAGATTGGGTTCAAACTGTGGAGTCTTAATTATCACAATGCTTCTTCAGAGAGGCGATACTGTCCTGCGTTCCTGAAGATGGTGAATCAAGGAGAGGGGGTGGGAGTAGTCCACCCAGAGTGCAGGCAAATAAGAGAGTGCCTTCTGCAGACTGTTTGAAAAACTGTAATAAAAACAGCTTCAGCTACAGGTTAGTCTGCTTTTTGTTAGCACCATGTGTTTCCAGTTCTACACAATGTCAGTGATCAAATGCTCGTTTGTGAAAAAATCAGTTCCTTTCGGAACTAATTTTATACATATGTACAATTTTAATTATCCTTCATTTAATAAACATGGCATTTTACATGGAATTTAAGTCAGAGATCTCCAAGTCAGCCATAAACATGCAGAATTAGCTACCTAGGACTTTCTCAGAGTAAGTTTGTAATGGTCTGGAAATTTTGAGCTTGTTTCAGGAATAAGCTGTCTCAACAATCCCAGTAGTGATATATATCCCTATGTTTAAACAGCAAATTATAAATAAATAATGATATACAATGATTATGAAGACAAAGAAACAAAATGCTATTTCAATTCTATCAATCATGTGATCTCCTGGATTTTTTTTTTGTTTTGGATTTAAAACTGTGTGAAACAGAGAACTCACTGAAAGGTGTAATATCTTTGGTAAGTGAACATTTTAATTCACACCTGAAATAAATGCATTTTTCTTCATGATTATTACTAAAGATAATTTTCTAGTACAGAGATGGGGTGATAAAAAGGAATCTCTCTCAGTGTGAAACACTTGCCTGATACTGAAACCCGTTAACAATGGTGACATGACGGAGAAATTAGAGCAACAGCAGGGGAAGAGAGGGGAGAAGAAAAGTCTTCAAGGCATGGAGCACATTTCCTGTTCTTCATATCTCAGGTGACAGAAGTCAGTATTGAGCCCTCTGGACTGAATAAGAGCCCCAGATTATTATAAGAAGGGGATCCCAGGGAAAAAAGAATGAATTTCTCTTGATTAGTTGGATAGAGGCTGGTGTTCTCGTTAATTGGATTTTCTGCGAAGACTTCTGCTTCAGCCATAATACAGTGACTAGAAATGAACTTGCTTTCCCACTATAACCAAGTAGAAAACCAGACAAAATGAGTAAGGCAACTATGTTGGGAGACCGGACAACAGAACTGTGATTCCTGCAATTAGGGAAACAAATGATGTGAGCCTCAGCTTTCTTCTTGGAAAGACTTTCTGAATAACGATGCAGAGAGTGAGGACTGGGAGGGTGGTTCTAAACAAGAGCACAGGGGTCCCTCTGAGGTGAGGCAACAGAGATGGGAGTTTGGCAAAGAAGAAGCATCTGGAATTCGTGGGGAAAGTATGGAGAGGAAAGTGTTACATAGAATAAAAGCCCATGCAGAGGTTTTTCCCAGTGTCTGAGGATGAATATGAAGTTTTGGATGCGTCGAAAATGCTATGAATTGACCAAAGAACTACCAGGGAGCTTTAATCTGAAGAAGTCTCAGAGCTCACAGAGTGACAGAACTTCCAGTGTCAACCAGCTAGGGTGGAAAGCTGTACACTCAGGCATTCAATAAAGACACCAGAAGAGTCAAGCCTTAGTGGTGGGACTTAGCTGGACCAAGAGAAAAGACTGCTTTAAATGCACCCTATCAAAACACAAAAGTACACCTCAAAACTATCAGTTGGTCCACAAGTAACTTAGGCAAAGTGCAAAATTCTTTACAGGCAGATAGCAAAACCCAGAACTCAGCAATATAAAGTCCACTATGCCCAGCATCCAATACAAAAGTACTTTGTAATTAAATTCTTCCCATAGAAAATGGCTTTACTGTTGAATTCTATCAATCATTTAAGGAAAAAACTAATACCAAAACTTCACAGACTATTCAGAAAAAAGACGCACTTTATGAGGCATACTGGCACAAACCCAAAAGAGCTTATAAGAAAACTGCAGACTGATATTCTTCATGAAAATAGTCACAAAGCCTTAAGAAAATAATAGAAAAGCAAATCCAGCAATAAATTATATTAGCAGAATATGTATGCATTATATTATACATATATATACATATATGTATATATAATGCATATATATAACTCACACACCAATTTTATATATTAAATTTTTATAGATTAATTGAGCTATATTGATGTATATGATGCCTCATTTAAAATTATAAAATATAAATAGAACAAATTAATTGGAAAAAATTGCAAATTCTATATCTGTTAAGGGATTTGTATCTAGTTTACATAAATAACTAACGACTCAATAATAAAAAGACAACTCAACTAAAGAATGAGCAAAGGATCTGAATAGCCATTTCTCCAAAGAAAAAAATGCAAATAACCAATAAGCACATGAAAAATGTTCAGCATTATTAGTCACTAGGAAAAAGAAAATCAAAACCATATTGAGATATCACTTCACACCCCCTAGGATGGATATAATTAAAAAGTTAAATAATAACAAGTGTTGGTGAGGATGTGGAGAAATCAGAACAAAACTTACACACTTATACTTTATACCCTGCTGTGGGAATGTAAAATGCTGCAGACACTTTGAAGAACAGTCTGGCAGTTCCCCAAAAGGTTAAAGACAGCCTATCATTTGACCCAGCCGTTCCATTTCTAGGTATATGCCGAAGAGAAATGAATGCATATGTTCACAAAAAATCTTGTATACAAATGTTTATAGCAGCATTATTCATAATATCCAAGAAGGTAGAAACACCCAAATGTCCATCAACTAATGAATAAGATAAACCAAATATGGTATACCTATACAGTTGAATTTTGGAGGGTACACTCATGTTCATAGCAGCATTTATTCATAACAGTCAAAAATTGGAAACAATCCAAACATCCAACAATGAATGAATGAATAAACAAAACGTAGTATATTCATACAATGGATTTGGCCAAGAAAAGGAACTAAGCAGTTATATGCCACCACTCGGATGAACCCTGAAAACATGATGCCAGTCACAAAAGGCAACACATCTTTATGATTCTGTTCATATGAAAGTCCAGAGCAGGGAAATCTTTAGAGAAGGTGGATTAGTCGTTGCTTAGGGCTGGGGGAGGGAATGAGGGGATGGTGGGTTAGTGGGGTGAGAGCTAAAGGGTATGGGGTTTCTTTCTGCGGTGATAAAAATGTTCTAAAACTGACTTGTGGCGATGGTTGCATATCTGTGAATATACTAAAAACCACTGAATTGTACACTTTAAAGAGGTGAACTGTATATTATATGAAATTATGTCTCAGTAAAGCTGTTTTTTAAAAAGTCTGTTTTCTGAAGTCTGTTATTGGAACTGGGGCATGTGTTGTCAGAGAAATAACACTCTACCTGCAAGTGTCAGGTTCCTACGCCACCTGCAAAGGACTCTGGCCAAGAAACAGCTACGCCCCTGAGAAGCCAACATTGTACCCTGAACTGCAGCCTAAATCCTTGTTTTTATGAGAAATCATATGACATCAGAAGAAGCTGGGGACACCCTGACCTAGACTCCTTCCCAGGACGACAGCTGCCTGTATAGACGGGCACTGGGGGCTCAGAGGTGCCCCAGGAGGCGGCCTGGCTGAGATTCTGGGCCTGCGGTGCCCCCCTCTCCCACTGGGCAGCCTCCCAGAAGCCGGAACCAGGAGCCTCAAGGGCACCTCCCACGGTGTGGCCGGGCCCCAACTTACCTCTGGAAGGCCACACTGCGAGTGTCCAGTTGGGTGGAGACGATGGACGGTAAGGCTACTGGCCACGTGCTCCTCTCTGGGCCGCAGGGCAGTGAGCAGTGCTTCCAGCACCTGCGGGGGAGGCGGGCAGCCCAAGCATCTCCGTGGGCACCGCCTGCGGGTCGTGGTCATATCCATCCCCCAGGCTCCTGCCTCCTGGTCCTTGAAGAAGCAGCTTCTCAGCCTGAGCTGCCAGGTCTCGTGCTCGGAGCCCAGGAGGCTGGACTCTCACCCCACGTTCGCACATGGTCACATCCACAGGTGGTCCACATCACCGGGCACCCAGCTGGTGAACTTGCACTTCATCTCCTCCTAGCAATCTGGGGTCTGGCAGAGTCCGTTGAGCAATTCTAGAATTCCAGCCGGCCTCTGCGCGGTCCTCTGAGTCCCATTACTGGAGCACCAGAGGCAGCATCTCAGGGTCCCCAGGGCTGACCACCTCCTGCAGGAACGCCCGGCCACATTGCCACCGTGTCCAAGTGAAACTGAGGGTAATTCTCAGTTAAATCCATCACGTCACCGCCAAAGCCCACTAAGGATGCGGAGGGAGGGTGGTAAACGAATAAGATAGGTCTAACCTCTTCTTTTGTGCTTAGCCTAGTTTCACTTGCTTCTAGGGGGCTGGGTGCAGGGGCCTTGCACCTAACCTGTCAGATTAGAGTCCCCAAAACAGAACCGCTGCACCCACCACCTCGGCCCAGGGGGCCGTGTACAAAAGCGCTGAGCACGGCACCTCAATTCAAGATGGTGGCAGCGGCCGACCGTGCGCAGAGATGCTGCGCACGACGCTGAGATCCGAAGCTTGAGCAGCGCAGCTCCGCCCAGCACGCAAGATCTCCGCCCCGCCCCCGCTGATGAGAACCGTATATAACGCAGCCCTGCGCGGGCCTGAGGTGGAGAGCGTGTGCTCAAGAGCGGGGGCTCATTCCTCCGTTCTTTGATCAAAGACTAAGGCTTTCCTTTGCTTCTGAACCGAATTGGCTCTCATTCTACTGGCGCCAGCGACACCGGCAGAAGTACACTCGTTGGGGCCTGACTCTGCAGGGTAGGTAACAATTAGACTTTAACCTGCCTTCCCTGATCAAGCTCGCTTTAATTGCGGCTACAAAAGACTTGCAAGTTCTCCAAGCCTCCTGCGGCCTAGACAATGTTTGCCTGAGTTGTTTTCTAGGAACTTGGAGTTTTCTGTGTCCAGTTCGAGCTGGGGCCCCTTAAGACTGGTTAGGACCACCCACCCTCCAACTGGGCACGTGTGAGTGTCCAGTGACCTTTTGACATCAGAGGGCCCCAAACTCCACCCTCAGCAAACGGGGCCATTTTCACCACCCCCCCCCCAAAGACTCATACCCTTTCGCTATCCAGTGTCCTCGCTTGGCTGACTCGTGAACAAATGTTTTCTCTATCTCAGGAGTCTCAACGCTGGGCTTGCTGCGGGTCAAGCAGACCAACCCGGCTCGGTAACGGAAGGAGGACTCTCAGGGACTCCAGGCTCCCCAGGACACGGCCAGCCCGGGAAGGTAGGCCCCCCGGGGCCCTCTAGTTAAATGTCACGCTGGTAGCTGGGCAGCGCTGCCTCCAGCCCACAGTGCTGGTTCCCCCAGACCAGCAGGTGCAGCGGGAAGGCGGCCCCAGGGGTGGGCGGGCAGGGGAAGCTCGGCTCCCAGTGGAATATTATTTGACCGTAAAAAGGAGTGAAGCAATGACACGTACTACAACATGGATGACCCTTGTAGGTGTTACGCTAAGTGAAAGAAAGCAGTCACGAAAGACGACATACTGTATGAGTCTATGTATATGAAATGTCCAGAACAGGCAAATCTGTAGAGACAGAAAGCAAATTAGTGGTTGATTAGGGATTGGGGGAATGAGATGGTTGGGGTGGGCGTGGTAGCTAAAAGGTATGGGTTTTTGGGGAGGTGGTGATGAAAATATTCTAAAATTGATTGCGGTGATAGTTGCATAACTCTGTGAATATCGTAAAAACCACTGACTTGTACAGTTTAAATGGGTGAATTGTATGGTATGTGAATTATATCTCAGTAAAGATGTAATAAACAAATATCAAAAAAAGAGTGGGTAAGAATGTGGAAACAAATGAGACGTTTCAGATGCTATGGATGTGTAAATTGGGACGATCACTATGGGAAAGCAGTTTAGTAGCACATAGTAAAATGAAAAATCACACACTCTGTGACCCAGAAATTCCACTTTTATGTGTGTGGTCTGGAGCAGCAGCCCTACTCAATCTGCGTTCAGATAAAGGGCTTTGCACCAGAATACAAATCAACGCATCACTTCCTTTCTCTCAAAAGTCTTGCTGTGAAACATCAAATGAACTAAAAAGTCTGCTTTGTGACATAGTTGACCTTTTCTGTCGCAGACTCCCTATCTTGCCAAGGACTATAATAATTTGTGGGTGAATGGCCAGTGTGTGGACACACTTTAAGCAGCACCAGCCTGGAGACACTTGCTCATGTGCACAAAGAAATATTCCAAACAATTACAGCAGTTATGGTAGTGAAAAATTAGAAACCATCTAATAATCAATAGTGAATGAATAAATAAATTGTGGAATATTGATTCAATTAAATACCATATAGTTACTGAAGGAATTTAATACATACTTACATATGAATAGGTCTCAAAGTGTGGAATTTTGAATATAAAAAGAATACAATGTCATTTATATTAATAAAAAATCCCACACAAATCAACGCTCTTTTATGTTCCTGGAAGCTTAAAATCATTTTTTTGATGGATGAGCAGATATATAGTAAACTCATGACAACAGCTACCTTTGGAGAGGAAAGGAGAGAATTCAGGCTGTGAATAGAGAGCGAAGGGACTTCAATTTTATCCATAATACTTTATTATATTTACTTTTTTAAAAAAAGATTTGAATCAAATGTGTCAAAAATGTTAACAACTTTCAATATTGGGTGGTAGGTTCATGGATACTTGATATGTGTTATTTGTACCTTTCTGTATTTTTAAATTTCTCAAGAAAAACAACACAATAAGGTGGCTGTACTTTTAGTAAATTATGGCTGCATGTTACCCAGATATCTGCTCCAGTTATATTGAGAAACTGGAAGTGTGAAACACCACCATCTGTTAAAGAAAGCTTGACATCCATGAAAAGCATGGAAACGTCAAAGGCTGACGTTTAAGCCAGATAACAGAGCAGATATAATTGAGGACATTTGGACAACTGTAACCATTTGGGCAACAAACCCTGGAAACAAAAATCAGATTCCATCACAGAGCCGGAAAGGAGCATTTAGATCTTCAAGATGAAATATCAGTGATATTGATTAAGGTTTCATTTATGACTTTTCATTAATTTTCCAGCTGGGTGGGACTGAAGAGCTTTTTTTAGTGGAATTAAACTTGTTAAAAGTGCAAACTGTTCCAAGGAATCCTTGTGTCTATTCCAGTCTGTTATTACAGGATTAAAGTGTTAAGTGTGGGGAGGAACCCAGCACCATTTAAAGAATCACAGCTTAGGCCCACCAGCCCCCCTCCACTAGAAATGAATTGTTTCTCTGACTCATCTTTGTGCAGACAAATGCATTCAAAGGCACTTGCATGACTGTGAGGTTATTTCCTTGCTGAACTTTTGAGCTGGAGACCTGCTAAGTACTGACTATGGTGAAAATTTCTGAAAGTAGGTGCTTGCTAAGTACTTCCTTTGGTAAATAATGCCCCAATTAATAAGTATTTGTTCAATCGTGAACTTTTTTTCCATTAAAGATATCCGATGTACTTATGTTCCAATTCTATCCATTGGTTTAAGGCAGACAAATCTACAAATTATGTCACAATATTGTTCTCTATGAGCTCATAGATCTTCGAAATTTTAGATAAAATAAAGCTTTGGACTTTATTTACTAATTCAGTTCAGCCAACTTTTATGTAGTGTTTACTGAGTCTCAGATACTGTGTAAGGCACTGAAAATACAAAAATGAAAATTACATTCCCTACTTTATACTGGTTGTCAAATAGTAAGGAAAACAGGTATGTAAACATATAGTTATAGTTCAATGAGATGCTAAAAGATAACTGTGAAGACTTTTAAGCCCCATAAGGACCACCTTTTCCTTCTTCACAGCTATATTTTCAGAACTTATCTTAATGCCTAAAACATTGAATATACTGAATGAATGTCTTATTTATTAATGAGCAAAAGTACTACAGAAGAGAAAGTGATTATGATAAAAGCTCTCTTTTTTTAATCAGATGTTATCAAAGACAGTTGGCTAATCAAAAAGTTTGGACAAAGTGGGTACTTAAAGAAAAGAATACCTAACGAAACTTAAGCATTTTATTTGAAATAAGACATCATTTTGGGTTTTTTTTTTTTTTTTTTTGTCAATCCTCTGAGAAAGGGTCAAGCCTTTTTGCGTGCCTAAGCCCACAGTTTAGAAAACTGAGGCCTCCTTCTTATGTTAAACCATGTTTCTAATGAATCTTTGATGATTCCAAGTTTCAGTGTATTTACAGACCAGTGAACCCGAAATGACTCATGAAGCATCCAAGTTCCCTATCCCTCTAGATTTTTTATTGTTTTCCACAGATACACTTTTTCACACTTCTTCTGTCTATTAGTTTTTGCATACCTTTTGTATTTTTGAAGACTTACCCTCAACGAGTCTTCTCAACGGGGCATTCAAATTGTTTTTCAGAGAGATATATCTTTCCCCATGCACATTTTCTTGGTTCGTGTAAGCTTTAATTAAATTACATGATTACAATAATGTGCACAACTGGTACAAGTGGTTTGAAGTGACTCTTGGTGAGCACACGCTGAGATGATGGGAGAAACCAGCTGGTGCATCAAAGAGCATCCGGAAAGAAGGCCGCCCTGGGTGTGCTGTGGGCATTTCACAGAGCAAGGGACATGCTAGTTAGTATGAAAAGCTAGGGAGTGGAGAACGTTTAGAGAGACCATCTAATGTCAGTTGAGTTGCTGCCACAGCCGAATTTAAAAGATGATTAAGATTTGCTAGACTAGGAAGAAAACTGTCCCAGACAAGGAGACAAGTCATGCAAAGATACAAAGTTCTTAAATAGGACTATGCTTAGGGGGAATCTGGTTGATTGGGATGTATCCTAATAAGAGTTTTTTTGAACCAGGAATTGCTTCTCCAAGAGAGATACAACCAGGATTATCAAACACTCTTTATTAAGGTGATTAACTGTGATAATTAATATAGTTGCTATCTGTATGATCCTATTATCAGACATACCCTCTCTGCAGAGTTAACATTTGACTTTGCATGGGGATAAAAGGGAGGAAAAAAGAGAAGAAGCAGGGGGAGGGAGGGAGGGAGTATATATAAATTGATTCAAAACAAAAACTTTCTACAAGAAAAGTTCTGACTTTTCATTATGGCAGAACCTTACCCTGGTATCTTTATCTAGGGAGTCTTTCATTTCACTAAAATTAAAAGAGCAGCTTTAGAAATTATTTTGCTTGTTCACGTGTATATTCATCCTTATCTACCACCACCCCAACATACACACACATTCATACATACATAGTCAATCCCTTTTTAAAAATATTATTTTAGGGCTTCCCTGGTGGTGCAGTGGTTGAGAATCTGCCTGCTAGTGCAGGGGACACGGGTTCGAGCCCTGGTCTGGGAGGATCCCACATGCCGCGGAGCAACTAGGCCCGTGAGCCACAACTACTGAGCCTGCGCGTCTGGAGCCTGTGCTCCGCAACAAGAGAGGCCGCGACAGTGAGAGGCCCGCGCACCGCGATGAAGAGTGGCCCCCGCTCGCCGCAACTAGAGAAAGCCCTCGCACAGAAATGAAGACCCAACATAGCAATCAATCAATCAATAAATAAATCTTTAAAAAAAAAAAAAAATATTATTTTATTTTAAAATATGACCATAAGATCTATCATAACCTCATAATTTCAATATAATAGTATTGTAAAAAATGATCATTATATTCCAAAACCATACGTAAATTTCCATGAAGAGCCTTTCTCTCAGAAAAATGGTATTTCATTATGAGGGCTCATGAGATTTGTAGAATTATTATTGTCCAGTCATTAAAGAGCTATACAAGAGTGGAGATCATCCCTTAGTCGAAAGTTTTTCTTTCATTGAGAAGTTATAATTTTGTATTCCAGAGAAGGAGGGTACATGAGATGACTGAAAGCTTACTGTACAGATTGCTAGATTTTTTAAAGGTTTTTCCAGCAATTTCTTCTCTTACGGTGCTTAAATTCTCCTGTCAGAAACCTCTCTCATGTTTCAAAACACCTAATTTTTGTAGTGGGTTTTAACAGGCTCATTTCAAACTGTACAGAAATATTTTCTCAGAAACCATGGAAACAAGCAAATAGAAAATGGAAAAAAATATTCATTAAATAGTCATTTTTGCTTTTAGAATTCCTTTATTGCAGCTAGAGAGGGTCTATCTTAATGCTTTCCTCAATTTTTTATGGATAAATATGTATTTTAGTTTAATTGTTACCAAAATAAAACACACACATGCTTTTAAAAGTTAAAATTTCCATTGAGAGAAAACAGCTTTTCTGTCCATTTTTTCCCCTTCATTTAGAAATCGTATAGCCATTTTTTTCAGGAATTTACCTCATGTTTGTTTTTTTTCATTGAAGTATAGTTGATTTACAATGTTGTGTTCATTTCAGGTGCCCAGCAAAGTGATTCAGTTATACATATATATGTATCTATTCTTTTTCAGATCCTTTTCCTTTATAGGTTATTACAAAATATTCAGTACAGTTCCCTGTGCTATACAGTAGGTCTGTGTTGTTTATCTATTTTAAATGTTGTATGTGTATGTTCATCCTAAACTCCTAATTCACCCCCCTTACCCCTTCGGTAACCATAAGTTTGTTTTCTATGTCTGTGGGTCTATTTCTGTTTTGTATATAAGTTCATTTGTGTCATTTTTTTAAATTCCACATCTAAGCAATATCATATTTGTGTTTTTCTGTGTGGCTCAGTTCACTTAGTATGATATTCTCTAGTCCATCCATGTTGCTGCAAATGTCATTATTTCATTCTTTTTTATGGCTGCATAGTATTCCAGCGTGGGGTGTGTGTGTGTGTGTGTGTGTGTGTGTGTGTGTGTGTGTGTGTGTGTGTGTGTATCACATCTTCTTGTATTTGTTGATGGACATTTAGGTTGCTTCTGTGTCTTGGTTATTGTAAATAGTGATTTTCAAAAATACATGCTTTCTTTGACAAACATATTTTCTGACTGGATATGTAGTCAAAGTTACTGTTAAATTCTAAGGGAAAACAGGGAGGAAACCTCTTACGAGCCTGGAAATAGTCACCTCACGTTAAAACCGGCTCTTTTTCAAGTTTTCTACTTGTAAGCAGCATGAGAGAGGAAGATTATGTTGTATCCCCACCTTGTGGCTATAATATGTACCATGAGGCATAAAGAGCTAAAATCCATGTTGGATATATATATTTTTTCCATTGACTTAATCTAAAATGTGTCATCCAAATCATCCCCCTTCACCAGACCCCTCATCCGGCATACACTACACCACACTCATACACACACACGCACACACACACACAAACAGCCTTAATTCTTGTTAATGACCTCACCTATTTGTAGCTTTTCCAATTTTCAGTGGGCTAATATTTATACTTCAAGCAGATTGCAATTTGGAATATAAAATTCAAAAGGTTACCTTAAGAAACTCCTCTTTTCCACAGGCTTTTCTCCATCCCTCTCCCCACCCCCAATCTCCTATTTTTGAAAGCTTAGGATTTAATCAGTTGAGTTTTGGAGCGTTTGAAACTTTCACCTTCTCAAAAGTTCAATCTCCGACTTAATAGGCAGCTATCACAGGATAACATAAATTTAAATCCTCCTCTCTTCAGCGTTGATCAACTACTGTGCAAATCGGGAAACCCTCACTTTGTCATCCCTGAGCCTCCCACCATCACCAGGATGGGAATGGAAAAAACAGAGGGTCGGGCACCATCTGGCAGACACATCATAAAGGCTGTAGTCATGTACCTACCAAGCCCATCGATCAATATACTGAATAAAAATAAACATAGCATAGACTGTGTTTCTTTGAGAGAGATGTCAGAGATTTGGAGGTGCATATCGTTCATGATACCCAAGAATGTGCAGATTATTTTGCTTAGAATTGTTCATAGCACCTTCTGAGATCAGCAAGAGCAGAGAGATCTGTAGCTAATGAAACCATAATTTTAAATCAATCTGAGTGATATGCTTTGGGTTGTGTGGAAGTGGGGAGGGTTAGGGGTAGGTAAGACAATAATCAGTACAGTTTTGTATTTAAAAAAGAAAAAGGAAATTATTGTTTTGTCAAAGTAGAGCTTGAAAGGAAACTCTTTCTGGATGGCAGCTGTGAATCTCTAGGAAGGACTATAGATTTTGAGAAGTTTATGTTTATCAAATTGAGCCAAGGATTAAAACTATAATGAAACACTTGTCTAAGCATGGGGGACCCTCTCCTTACTTTAGGTTCCCTATTTAAAACCTTCATTAGATTGGATAGATATTAGAAAGTGGGTTGGTGCCAGGTTCAAAAAGAGTTATTGGACACTAAAACTGATCTCTTATTCATATTTCCAAACTGCACAAGAAATAATTTAATGTTTACATGGCTTCCTCTGTGTTATGATATGTCTTATTTTAAGTCTTAAAACTCCTCTATGGCAAATGTTTTGTGGGACAGACCTCCTTAAGACCAAAGCTGTTATAAAAAATTTTTTAAAAAAATGTTTTTTCGCAATGAAGGTAATAAGTACTTAGTATAAACAAATGAATTCAAACATTGATAAAGAGGAAAGTGAATGTCCTCTTTATGTAGGGTGAAGATGAGCCATGCAATGGGGCTCAGGGCCTGGTGATTAAAGCACCCAGGAGTTTCACACTCCGACAGGACGGTTTTGTGGCAACTCCATCAGAAAGCCAGTGTACAAATATTCACAAGGCCTGCCACTAGGGGGCAGAGAAGACTACTTTTGTGATTGAGTCTTCCAGAAATGGGATTGAGGCTTCAAATAATTTTTTGCAGAACTGACGAGGCAGAAAAAACAAAAAAATGTGAAAAACAAACCAAAATACCTTGTCAATTTATTTATTTATTTTATTTATTTTAATTTTTAAAATATTTCTTAAGTATGAAAACTTTACTACAAGGAAAATAGCACATATATTTTACAATAGTTGTTAAATATGTCAGTTTAGTCAGTCCTCCCTACCCCCTTTTTTTTCTTAACATCTTTATTGGTGTATAATTGCTTTACATTGCTGTGTTAGTTTCTGCTATATAACAAAGTGAATCAGCTATACATATACATATATCTCCATATCCCCTGCTTCTTACGTCTCCCTCCCACCCTCCCTATCCCACCCCTCTAGGTGGTCACAAAGCACCGAGCTGATCTCCCTGTGCTATGCAGCTGCTTCCCACTAGCTATCTATTTTATGTTTGGTAGTGTATATATGTCCATGCCACTCTCTCACTTTGTCCCAGCTTACCCTTCCCCCTCCCCGAATCCTCAAGTCCATTCTCTAGTAGGTCTGCATCTTTATTCCCGTCTTGCCCCTAGGTTCTTCATGACCATTTTTTTTTTTTTTAGATTCCATATATATGTGTTAGCATACGGTATTTGTTTTTCTCTTTCTGACTTAATTTACTCTGTATGACAGTCTCTAGGTCCATCCACCTTCCTACAAATAACTCAGTTTCGTTCCGTTTTATGGCTGAGTAATATTCCATTGTATATATGTGCCACATCTTCTTTATCCATTCATCTGTCGATGGACACTTAGGTTGCTTCCATGTCCTAGCTATTGTAAATAGAGCTGCAGTGAACATTGTGGTACATGACTCTTTTTGAATTATGGTTTTCTCAGGGTATATGCCTAGTAGTGGGATTGCTGGGTCATTCGGTAGTTCTATTTTTAGTTTTTTAAGGATCCTCCGTACTGTTCTCCATAGTGGCTATATCAATTTACATTCCCACCAACAGTGCAAGAGGGTTCCCTTTTCTCCACACCCTCTCCAGCATTTATTGTTTGTAGATTTTTTGATGATGGCCATTCTGACTGGTGTGAGGTGATACTTCATTGTAGTTTTGATTTGCATTTCTCTAATGGTTAGTGATGTTGAGCATCCTTTCATGTGTTTGTTGGCAATCTGTTTATCTTCTTTGGAGAAATGTCTATTTAGGTCTTCTGCCCATTTTTGGATTGGGTTGTTTGTTTTTTTGATATTGAGATGCATGAGCTGCTTGTATATTTTGGAGATTAATCCTTTGTCAATTGCTTCATTTGCAAATATTTCCTCCCATTCTGAGAGTTGTCTTTTCATCTTGTTTATGGTTTCCTTTGCTGTGCAAAAGCTTTTAAGTTTCATTAGGTCCCATTTGTTTATTTTTGCTTTTATTTCCATTTTATAGGAGGTGGGTCAAAAAGAATCTTGCTGTGATTTATGTCATAGAGTGTTCTGCCTATGTTTTCCTCTAAGAGTTTGAGAGTGTCTGGCCTTACATTTAGGTCTTTAATCCATTTTGAGTTAACTTTTGTGTATGGTGTTAGGGAGTGTTCTAATTTCATTCTTTTACATGTAGCTGTCCAGTTTTCCCAGCACCACTTATTGAAGAGGCTGTCTTTTCTCCATCGTATACTCTTCCTTCCTTTATCAAAGATAAGGGACCATATGTGCATGGGTTTATCTCAGGGATTTCTATCCTGTTCCCTTGATCTATATTTCTGTTTTTGTGCCAGTACCATACTGTCTTGATTACTGTAACTTTGTAGTATAGTCTGCAGTCAGGGAGCCTGATTCCTCCAGCTCCATTTTTCTTTCTCAAGATTGCTTTGGCTATTCAGGGTCTTTTGTGTTTCCACGCAAATTGTGAAATTTTTTGTCCTAGTTCTGTGAAAACTGCCATTGGTAGTTTGATAGGGATTGCATTGAATCTGTAGATTGCCTTGGGTAGTATAGTCATTTTCACAATGCTGATTCTTCCAATCCAAGAACATGGTATATCTCTCTGTATCATTTTTAATTTCTTCCATCAGTGTCTTATAGTTTTCTGCATACAGTTCTTTTGTCTCCATAGGTAGGTTTATTCCTAAGTATTTTATTCTTTTTGTTGCAGTGGTAAATGGGAGTGTTTCCTTAATTTCTCTTTGAGATTACTGAGATGATCATATGGTTTTTATCCTTCAATTTGTTAATATGGTGTATCACATTGATTGATTTGTGTATATTGAAGAATTCTTGCATTCCTGGGATAAACCCCTCTTGATCAGGGTGTATGATCCTTTTAATATGCTGTTGGATTCTGTTTGCTAGTATTTTGCTGAGGATTTTTGCATCTATGTTGATCAGTGATATTGGCCTGTAGTTTGCTTTTTTTGTGACATCTTTGTCTGGTTTTGGAATCAGGGTAATGGTGGCCTTGTAGAATGAGTTTGGGAGTGTTCCTCCCTCTGCTATATTTTGGAAGAGTTTGCAAAGGATAGGTGTTAGCTCTTCTCTAAATGTTTGATAGAATTTGCCTGTGAAGCCATCTGGTCCTGGGCTTTTGTTTGTTGGAAGATTTTTAATCACCGTTTCAATTTCAGTGCTTGTGATTGGTCTGTTCATATTTTCTATTTCTTCCTGGTTCAGTCTCGGAAGGTTGTGTTTTTCTAAGAATTTGTCCATTTCTTCCAGGTTGTCCATTTTAATGACATATGGTTGCTTGTAGTAATCTCTCATGATCCTTTGTATTTCTGAAGTGTCAGTTGTTACTTCCCCTTTTTCATTTCTAATTCTGTTGATTAGAGGCTTCTCCCTTTCTTCTTGATGAGTCTGTCTAATGATTTATCATTTTTGTTTATCTTCTCAAAGAACCAGCTGTTAGTTTTATTGATTTTTGCTATCATTTCCTTCATTTCTTTTTCATTTATTTCTGATCTGATATTTATGATTTCTTTCCTTCTGCTAAATTTGGGGGTTTTTTGTTCTTCTTTCTCTAATTGCTTTAGGTGAAAGGTTAGGTTGTTTATTTGAGATGTTTCTTGTTTCTTGAGGTAGGATTTTATTGCTGTAAACGTCCCTCTTAGAACTGCTTTTGCTGCATCCCATTGGTTTTGGAATGTCGTGTTTGCATTGTCATTTGTTTCTAGGTATTTTTTGATTTCCTCTTTGACTTCTTCAGTGATCTCTTGGTTATTTAGTAGTGTATTGTTTATCCTCATGTGTTTGTATTTTTTACAGTTTTTTTCCTGTAATTGATTTCTAGTCTCATAGCATTGTGGTCAGAAAAGATACTTGATACTATTTCAATTTTTAAAAATTTATCGATGCTTGATTTGTGACCCAAGATATGATCTATCCTGGAGAATGTTCCATGAGCACTTGAGAAGAAAGTGTATTCTGTTGTTTTTGGATGGAATGTCCTATAAATATCAATTAAGTCCACCTTGTTTAATGTGTCCTTTAAAGCTTGTGTTCCCTTGTTTATTTTCATTGTGGATGACCTGTCCAATGGTGAAAGTGGGGTGTTAAAGTCCCCTACTATTATTGTGTTACTGTCAATTTTCTCTCTTATGGCTGTTAGCATTTGCCTTATGTATTGAGGTGCTCCTATGTTGGGTGCATAAATATTTACAATTGTTATATCTTCTTCTTGGATTGATCCCTTGATCATTATGTAGTGTCCTTCTTTATCTCTTGTAATAGTCTTTATTTTAAAGTCTATTTTGTCTAACATGAGAATTGCTACTCCACCTTTCTTTTGATTTCCGTTTGCATGGAATATCTTTTTCCATCCCCTGACTTTCAGTCTGTATGTGTCCCTAGGTCTGAAGTGGGTCTCTTGTAGACAGCATATATACGGGTCTTGTTTTTGTATCCATTCATTCAGTCCAAGTCTTTTGGTTGGAGCATTTAATCCATTTTCATTTAAGGTAATTATCGATATGTATGTTCCTATTACCATTTTCTTAATTGTTTGGGGTTTGTTATTGTAGGTGTTTTCCTTCTCTTGTGTTTCCTGCCTAGAGAAGTTCCTTTGGCATTTGCTGTAAAGCTGGTTTGGTGGTGCTGAATTCACTTAGCTTTTGCTTGTCTGTTTTTAATTTCTCCGTCGAATCTGAATGAGATCCTTGCTGGGTAGAGTAATCTTGGTTGTAGGTTTTTCCCTTTCATCACTTTAAATGTGTCCTGCCACTCCCTTCTGGCTTGCAGAGTTTCTGCTGAAAGATCAGCTGTTAACCTTAGGGGGATTCCTTTGTATGTTATTTGTTGCTTTTCCCTTGCTGCTTTTAATGTTTTTTATTTGTATTTAATTTTTGATAATTTGATTAATATGTGTCTTGTCATGTTTCTCCTTGGATTTATCCTGTATGGGATTCTCTGTGCTTCCTGGACTTGGCTGACTATTTCCTTTCCCATGTTAGGGAATTTTTCAACTATAATCTCTTCAAATATTTCTCAGTCCCTTTCTTTTTTTCTTCTTCCTCTGGGACCCCTATAATTCGAATGTTGGTGCATTTCATGTTGTCCCAGAGGTCTCTGAGCCTGTCCTCATTTCTTTTCATTCTTTTTTCTTTATTCTGCTTGTGGTAGTTATTTCTACTATTTTATCTTCCAGGTCACTTATCCGTTCCTCTGCTTCAGTTATTCTGCTATTGATTCCTTCTAGAGAAGTTTTACTTTCATTTATTGTGTTGTTCATCATTGTTTGTTTGCTCTTTAGTTCTTCTAGGTCCTTGTTAAACGTTTCTTGTATTTTCTCCATTTTATTTCCAAGATTTTGGATCATATTTACTATCATTACTCTGAATTCTTTTTCAGGTAGACTGCCTATTACCTCTTCGTTTGTTTGGTCTGGTAGGTTTTTACCTTGCTCCTTCTTCTGCTGAGTATTTCTCTGCCTTCTCATTTTGCTTAACTTACTGTCTTTTGGGTCTTTTTTTCGCAGGCTGCAGGTTCGTAGTTTCCGTTGTTTTTGGTGTCCGCCCCCAGTGGGTAAAGTTGGTTCAGTGGGTTGTGTAGGCTTCCTGGTGGAGGGGACTGGTGCCTGTGTTCTGGTGGATGAGGCTGGATCTTGTCTTTCTGGTGGGCAGGACCACGTTCGGTGGTGTGTTTTGGGGTGTCTGTGACCTTATTATGATTTTAGGCAGCCTCTCTGCTAATGGGTGGGGTTGTGTTCCTGTCTTGCTAGTCACTTGGCATAGGGTGTCCAGCACTGGAGCTTGCTGGTCGTTGAGTGGAGCTGGGTCTTAGCGTTGAGACGGAGATCTCTGGGAGAGCTCTCACTGATTCATATTACATGGGGCCGGGAGGTCTCTGGTGGTCCAGTGTCCTGAACTCTGCTCTCTCACCTTAGAGGCTCAGGCCTGACACCCGGACGGAGCACCAAGACCCTGTCAACCACACGGTCAGGTACGTGGGGATTTTCTTGCCTTTTGGGAAGTCTGAGGTCTTCTGCCAGCATTCAGTAGGTGTTCTGTAGGAGTTGTTCCACGTATAGATGTACTTTTGATGTATTGTGGTGAGGAAGGTGATCTCCACATCTTACTCCTCCACCATCTTGAAGGTCCTCTGGTAATTTATTAAAATAGAAAATAAATAAAGGAAAGCTGTGCTCTATATTTTTACTCAATTCAATTAAAAACACTGACAGCTATGCATTTTTACATGTATGCATAAGAGCAAATCACACTAGTGAAATAGTGTCTAAGAGTGGAGATCCAAGGACAGCCCAGGGGGTTGGTTCTAGGACCCCTATGCATACCAAAATTCAAGGATGTGCAAGTCCCTTGTATAAAATGTGGTCGTATTTGCATATAACCTATGCACATCCTCCTGCATACTTTTAGTCATCTCTAGATTACTTATAATATCTAATACAATGTAAATGCTATGCAGATAATTGTAAATATCATGTAAATAGTTGCCAATATGCAGCAGCAAATTCAATTTTTGCTCTTTGGAACTTTCTGGATTTTTTGTGTGTGTGAACATTTTTGATCCATGGTTGGTTGAATCCAAGGATGTGGAACCTGCAGATACAAAGGGCCAACTGTATAGGATGAGCGAGGTGAACGAGTCAGGCAGCAGGGCACTGAGGACACTGTTGGAAGACAGTGTGTTGGGGTGAGCGGCCACATGAGGCTGGAGAGGTAGTTGCCTTGCGAGATCTTGTAATCCATTGTGACTAACAGTCCCCGCAATGTCCAGGTATTCCCCTTTCCCGCTGTATTGTTACCTTTGTAAATGGCAGTAGGCTCCTTTGGGAAAGGACGGGGTGATATTGATACTGACAGGAAGCATTATCACAGCCCCTGCTAGAGTGAGAACAGATAGGGTGACTTAAATGGAGTCCTGGTACAGGGCCAGCTCTCAGTGGGCCCATGGACCACACAGCGACAATTTCCTCAGTCCCAAATGTGTAATGGGAGTGGACACACGTAGGTTGAAAGAAAAGATATGGGGAAAGTTATACCATGAAAATGCTAAGGGACTTCCCTGGCAGTCCAGTGGTTAAGACTCTATGCTTCCACTGCAAGGGACATGGGTTTGATCCCTGGTCGGGGAACTAAGATCTTGCATGCCGTGCAGCGTGGCCAAAAAAAAAGAAAAATGCTAAGAATAGGAAAGCTGGTGTGACTATGTTAATGCCAGACAAAGAAGACTTGGAGACAAGGAGTAATGTCAGAGGTATGCAAGGAAATGTCATGAAGATGAAAGAGTCATTTCATCAGAACATAAAAATCATACGTGTATATGCCTCAATAACAGAGCTTCAAAGTACATGAAACACAAAGTGACAGAATTAAAAGAATAGAGACCATACAACCAAATTTCAGGACTTAACACACTCTCTCAGAAATTGATGAAACCAGACAAAAAAAATTGGTAAGGATGTTGAAGATTTTAACAACATTACTAACCTTGCCTTATACTCACAATGGCAGAATATTCAATCTTTTCAAGACAACATAAAATGTTCCCCAAAATAGACTGCATGCTGGTTTATTAAATACATTTTAATAAATTTCAAAAGATTGCAGAGTATGTTCTCTGGCCACAACAGAACTAAATGAAAAATCAGTGACAATAATATATGTTAAAAAGCCCCAAATATTTGGACCCTATTGGTCAAAGAAGAAATCTCAAGGGAAATCAGAATATTTCAAACTGAATAATGATAAAAGTACAGTATTTAAAAAATTGAGGGATGCAACTAAAGTAGTGTTAAGTGGGAAATGCTTGTATTAGATAATGAGGTAAATTTAAAACCAATGATGTAAATGCATCTTACAAGACTAGAAACAGAATAGCATCTTAAACCTAAAGCATAAGAAATGAAATAGTAAAGATAAGAGCAGAAATCACAGGAAAAAGAAAAGGGCAACAATAGAGAAAATTAAAGCCAGAAAATGGTTCTCTGAACAGATTAACAAAGTTGAGAAATAGTAATACTCAGGAAAAAAAAGAGAAAACAAAAATTGTAAACATCGAGAATGAAAGAGCATGTTACTACAGATCCTACAATAATTGAAAGGATAGAAAGGGAACAATATGAATAACTTTATGCCAATAAGTTTTAAAAACTCAGATGAAAAATAAAATCTCCTAAACCTGGTACAAAAGAAGTAGAAAATTTTATTAAGGATATTGGATTTGCTATCAAAAACTTTCTCACAAAGAAAACTTCAGGTCCAGATAATTTCGCTGGTGAATTCTATTAAACATTTAAAGATGAAATTGTGCCAATCTTACACACTCTTTTAGAAAGTAGAAGGACCACTTCCTAACTCATTTTATGAGGCCACCATCACCTAGATATCACAACCTTAAAAAAAAAAGAGCTTGCAAGAAAAAGAAATTACAGGCCAAAATCCCCCAAGAACATACAAGTGAAAATCCTTAACATAATGTTAGCAAATTGAATCCAACAGTATAAAAAAGGAATACTTATGAAGTATATATGCTTATACTAAAAAGTTTTCTTTGTTATCTGAAATCCAATTTTAACTGGGCATTCTGTATTCTAAAGACCAAGGCAGGGCAGTCACAGTGAATTTTAAAATATTGCTAGAAAATCATTCCGCAAAGTAGGCATCACCATCTCGTTTCAAACTATTTGTGACCTAAGAATTAGTGTTCCTTAGGAGATATAATTGTGAATACCAGCTTGAGTTGAAGGGGTCCTTTGGCTTCCTTCATAGCACTGAGGGTCAGCCTTTAGCTCTCTTCTCATTACCAACCAGATTGACCAAAGCATAGCCCACATCCAGAAGCAAAGGCTGACATCATATCCTTTTTGTCAATGAGCTTCCGAAATCATCGGACCAAGTTAGAAAAATGTGCTGATCGATCTTAGAAAAGTTTTCCATAATGAACTCCAAAACAAAATCTTAAAATTTAGTTAGAATATATTTCCCGACTACCACAGGCAAGAGAATTTACTAGAGTACAGTTGACCCTTGAACAATACGGGTTTGAATTGCACAGGTCTACTTACACACGGGTATTTTTCAATAAATATGGTACCTGTATTTTCATTTTACGATCTTTATATTAACTAGGTGTAGGGAAAAGTTTGTGTTTGATTAGAGATTGCAATACGTGGAATCAAAAGAACTAGGGTTTGAGTCCTGATTGTATCCAAACTGTTTTAGCTTCCTGCCCTTGGATTTTTGACACAGAGAAGGCAGTACCTGGATTTTGGACTGCATGGGAGGTCAGTATCTCTAACCCCCAAGTTTGTTCAAGGGTCACCTGTATAAGTAAACCTTTTTGAGGAGCAGATATTTTTAGCACCCCAAGTAATTGATACATCTGTAGACAATTATAATTTAAAAGGTATCATATTACTTGATTATGGAATCATTCAAATGGTTAATGATTTTATCCTAATGTTACTGAAAGCAATGATCATGGCAATTTTTCAGAGTAGTAGGATATTTTTTTGGGCACGGGGGAATGTACAAAGCTCACAGCCATACTTTCTGGTTTGCCAGGATTGTTCGTGCTTTCCTGCTACCTTCAGGGTGAAGGCAGGGTGCAGAGCAGTTTTTGGTTACTTCTGCATCCCCAGACCCAGCAGAGGTGCTCAGAATGTCTGTATGCGGGCCTCTTTGTGAGCCTCATTTCCACTGATTTTGCACACACACACACACACACACACACACCCGCCCCCCGCCAATACAGTACCTTCAGCCTCTTCAAATTCTCTCCCAATTATTTCTAGGCATTACTAGAGAGTGCCTTAGCATATGCTCACCAACAAGTTCTGTTTACCACCGCCTTGTGACTCTGGCTTTCTGTTTCCTAGAACTCGTGCTTTGCTTGAGTCCTACTGGTCTCGTGGAATGAGAATGGCTCTGTGCTGACTGCACAGGAATTCCTTCCCCGTATCCCCAGCCTCCCTCCAGGTGCTGCTGCCTGAGGTATCAGAGGGGGACCAGGTTGTCTGAAATCCACTGGGCTCTCTGTACAAGCGTGGAAACACATTCCCTCCATCTTTTGTATAATTCTTTGTCTTCATGCCAAAGCAATATTGGCTTGTATCCAAAGACTTAACAGAGATTTTAGTAAAATAGCTCTCATCCTCTCCATCAAGTTTATCGCCAGTGGATGGTAAACGTTCTGTGCTAAGAGGCAACAGTGACATCTGCTGGTGAAGGAAACATTTTCAGCCACATCGAATTTTTTTTTTTTTTTTTTTCCTTTTTCAGCGTTTATGAAACTTTGGTCAAGACAACCCTGACAAATACGAACAGGTCTAATCTCTGATTGGCCAGAAATATTTTATTTTTAAAGTGTTGTTCTGTATATTTTCTTTCTTTTTTTAAGATTTGTTTTTCATGTGGACCTTTTTAAAGTCTTTATTGAATTTGTTACAATATTGCTTGTGTTTTATGTTTTGCTTTTTTGGCCGTGAGGCCTGTGGGATCTTAGCTCCCCGACCAGGGATCGAACCCACGCCCCCTGCACTGGTAGGCGAAGTCTTAACCACTAGACCGCCAGGCAAGTCCCGTGATGTGTGTATTTTCAATGCTGAGTATATGATATTTACTATTTAAGTAACTTTAGGAGATTCTAACCTAAGTGGGTGAGCAGGTCAGGGAATGATCTAGAAGACCTCTCATTTCTAGGATTTTTTAACATGGAGAAATATTAATTTACCAGCTGTTCTGGTACTCTGCAGAGCAAATTTCCACCTCCAGTTCTACAAAGGCACAAAATAAACAAATGTGCCACAAGCCTGTATCACACTGAACCACGGTGATATAGAATCATGATTCGACATGGGACCTTTAGAGCTACGGAGCGTGGGTTCGAATCGCAGCTCTGCCACTAGCAGCTATAACCTTGGGCAAGTAACTGAATTTCTCTGTGGCTCAGTTTTCTTTTCTATAAAGTGGGAATAAAGATGATAAAACCTATCTCATAAGAGGTAGTCATGAGCTAGTATGTGCCAATATGAGCAAATGTGGTCCCTGGAATTTAGTAAACACTGTGAGTTTTAAGGATTATTGTGCTATTTAAGTAGTGTTATGAAATGCTTCATATTAATCCTGAATGATTATCTGGAGAAGAGTCGGGAGTGAAAGAAATAAAACAAAGAACTTCAAACATGTCAGATATTTCATCATAATCAACATGAAAGCAAAATGAATCCATCAGGTAATCCTAAGATTTACAAACCTTCCTGCAAATTTAAAGCAAGAAATTTTTTGCTGTTTTAAAAGTTTTACCAATTGTTTTATTTTCACTAGCCATTGAATATACTGGAAAAAAAAATCAAGAGAAAAAATAGAAAGTCATCTTTGCGTTAAGATAGAGTTCTCTTTCTTTTAGAATTCTAAATGAATGGTTTTATTTTATAGTTTAAAAACAGCTTTATGTTTTAAGTATTCATGGATATTAAATCCTAAATTAAACATAAGCAGATCCTGCGCGAGGACTCACGTGTGGCTCACGTGGCTGCAGATCCTGAATTACAATTGTCTACTTCTCCAGAAAAATAAATACATAAATAAATATGAGCAGATCCCCAAGACTAGCATATTACATGGCATTATTTAAGTAGCATTAATTGAAACTTTACCTAATACTAACAACCACTACAAGAGTGCTTCTTGATTAAGAATATTTTGTTCCCTATATTAAGAGGCAAAAAATAAAAATAAAAAATATAACAATGACAACAATAATACAAAGAGTTGCCCTGTGGTCAGTACAGATTCAACCTATACCTCTTTACTGTTTTAAAACAGAGGTTTGGGGCTTCCCTGGTGGCGCAGTGGTTGAGAATCCGCCTGCCAATACAGGAGACACGGGTTCGAGCCCTGGTCCTGGAAGATCCCACATGCCGCAAAGCAACTAATCCCATGCGCCACAACTACTGAAGCCCACGCGCCCTAGAGAGAACAAGAGAAGTGCACTCTGCAACAAGAGAAGCCACAGCAATGAGAAGCCTGCGCACCACAATGAAGAGTAGCCCCTGCTCGCCGCAACTAGAGAAAGCCCACGTGCAGCAACGAAGACCCAACATAGCCAAAAATAAATAAATAAATTAAATTAATTTACAAAATTAAAAAAAAAAAACAACAGAGGTTTGCACATCTTCTAGGGCCAGAACTATGTTGGAGGGACACAGACTCAGGAAAACAAAGCGACATCAACAATTTGGGGAAAATGTTTTTTTGTATTTTTTTTTTATCATTAAATTATCATATAATTTAGACAGTAAATATGGTCTATTTTTGCTTCTTTCCAATAGAATACATCATTTTTTTAAAATACAGCAGGTTCTTATTAGCCATCAATTTTATACACATCAGTGTATAAGTTTTTATCAAACATATGCACAAGTAAAATTAGCAGAATTCCACATCTACACGTTGTCTAATGGAGTAATTCAGGTCAGTTTCAGAATTACTTTGAAAGACAAACTAATATAAGAGAGCAAACACTGACGAAAGTTTGTACTAAAGTGCCTTCAAATCTGTTTCAGGTCAAAAAGAGGCAGCCTATCAAAAAAAAAAAAAAACTTGTCCTATAAAAAAACTTAAATTTTGATGTGCTGCAAGGACATGCTTGAACATCTGACTGATAAACTGAGGTTAATTCAATTTTTACAATATTTGGATGAAAGCAGGAGAATGAAGTACTAAGTGCTTTTCTGATTTTTGTTTTACGTATGAAACAGTTTTGATCCATTTGCAGGGAATTTCATGGTAAAATACCAAAATATGTGAGTTGGTTGCCTGTTTCTAATTAAACTCATTTTCAAATGAGAAAAAGGTAAGAGAGATTTGCAGATGGGGCCTACCTTGCATCAAAACAGTCTACCTGTCACTGCTTTCTCCATCAGAAAATGTCTCTCTTGATTTTTTTTGGTAAATTCAATGGCTAGTAAAAACAGAAAAATCCATAAAACGTTTTGAAAGCAACTAAAAATATCTCTGGATGAGATGCTCAACTAAGGCTGTAAGTTCTCCTGCACATTCAGCCCAGCCCTGAAGATACCAAAAGAGAGATGGGAGATTGATAGAAGATACAGCTACACAAAATGCAGAGTCAAAGAGTGAAGTAAACTAAAATATAACAGAATCTCTCTCTAGATATATACATATCTATAAGAGAGATGAAATCACTGTAACCTTGAAAATCAAGATGAAAAAGATAAATTTCTAGCAAAAATGATTCATTTTTAATTGGCATAAGAAGAAATAGAAAATACAAATGGACTAAAAACCATGTTATATATTGATGCTGTCGTAACTGAAGAAAGCACCAGGCCAAAAAGGTTGTACAGGTACATCCCACCAAGCTTTTAAGAGGCAGAGAATCACCGTCTTCTACGGTGTTCTTGTCACTGTGCCATGCAGCCATCTTTGAATCTCAAATAGAAATAACAAACAAAATAAATTATAACTTATATTGAAGGATTATCCCAATTTTCTCGACAACTGGTCTCTTAATGTCTGACTGATGTACCATATCTGAGTGCCGACCACCAGCCTGGCCTTATGTCTCCTTTACTCAGCCCTGGTCCATTTGAAGGACAGAGTCCTTGGCCACTCCCTGAACTGAGCTGCTCACCCAACTAAAGCTAATTAGGTGAGACCACAACCTTCTGCATCTACCAGGTTTTATTCAGGCACAGTTATTGATCTGCAGACAGACATGCTGAGAAGTTTCTTAGCAGGAGGATTTTATAGAATCCTAATTATTTCAGTAAACTGTACTTACGTACTATACCAGCTCAGCCTAACTTTCACAATACACTTGTGAAACCTTGGGACTGTGGGCTGAGTTCTTGCTAATTCATAGTTGGATCAATACAGACAATTTTCAACTGGTCTTTGATATAAAACACATTATCTAAACCACTTACAGCTGTGGCCCACAAAAGATGTGTGCTAAAATATTGCCTGAACCAGGCAATTTTCTTTTTGCAGAACTGCCCTTGGCCCGAATTCATCTAGATATGTAAGATAGTACTGTGCTATTACTAGCCATTAAAATGCTTTTGAAGTTATAAACATTTACTCACTCATTCCACAGTCCTTTATTTGACCAGCTATAGACTAGATGGAGTTCAAGATGCCGGGGAGAAACTGATGAACAAGACAGACAAGGTCCTTGCCTTTATGGAATTTGTATTCTAATGGAAGAAGACAAACAAGTAGCAAATAACACAGTTTCATATAACAAATAAAATGTAGAAAAGAAGCAGGGTAATGAGATTTATTGGGCTTGGGGGGAAGTTTAGTAGAGTGATATGGGAAGACTTCTTGGAGGAGGCACTTGAACCAAACAGAGTATGTAAATGAATTGGGAGATTGGGATTGACATATATACACTAATATGTATAAAATGGATAACTAATAAGAACCTGCTGTATAAAAAAATAAATAAAATAAAATTCAAAAATTAAAAAAAATAGATGCCCCCCCCCCAAAAAAAAAGAATGTGTAATACTTGAGTCATGGGAAGATCAGGGAAAACACATTTCAGGCAGGACAAGACCTACTATATAGACAGGGAACTCTACTCAATATTCTGTAATAACCTATACCAGAAAAGAATCTGAAAAAGAATGGATGCATCTGTATTTGTGTAACTG
The DNA here is from genome assembly GCF_009873245.2 of Balaenoptera musculus. NCBI lineage: Eukaryota > Metazoa > Chordata > Mammalia > Artiodactyla > Balaenopteridae > Balaenoptera > Balaenoptera musculus. The sequence goes on along the minus strand of NC_045802.1, from coordinate 66,404,674 downwards.
AATCACTTTGCTGTACACTTGAAACTAACACAACGTTGTAAATCAACTATACTCCAATATAAAATTAAAAGTTTAAAAAGAAGTTTAGCAAACATTAAAAAAAGAATAAGGTCGAAATTATCAACATATTCAATAAATCTGAAAAGGCCAAATATTTATGAGGGATGCTTATAAGTTTGTGGTGATTAGTTAACAAATTTAAGCCAGTTGTTAAAAGATGCTAAAATATCCCGGAAAACAAAAAACGAAAACCAAAAAACCACCAAGCCTAAAGGGCCTAAGATTGGAATGAGCTTGCAGTGTTCTAGAAACAACAAGGCCAAAGTACCTGGAGATAGTGGATGAGGAAACAGGAAAAAAGGACAGAGGTAGATGGTGGTCCAATCACATAGGGCCTTGGAAGCCAAGGTAAGGAATACTGTGAAAGAGAAACTAAGTAATGCTTTTTAATGAACATTTATTTGAAAACAATCTATTATTACTTACATATTATTACAAGGAAGAAATGCTTCTTAAATTTTTTCCTAGGTTGAAAAGAATCTGCAATAGTCCTTTTATATAAGTTGGTTTTATTAGAGATGGATGAGGGAGGTCAGAGTGAAATGATTATCCCAAGGTTGTAGGTAAAAATCAATCGCCCATGACAAAACTAGTTAACAACCTTAGGTGAACAAACATTTTTTTTTTTTTTACAACAAAACAATCTTATAAGTGTAACATCTTATAGTAGACATTTTTAATCTTTTAAGGACACAGGCCAACAGTCTTGGAACTTTTAAGAATCCTTTCAAGATTACAGGAAAGTTCTTTGACCTCCTCAGTAAAAAGACAAATGCAAATTCACCCATGAGTTTGTAGGTAACTAATATGTATATATACTAGCTACATTTTCCTCTTACTTACCTGACAACAAGTAATGAGAGTTGAACAATTTGTCTTCTCAAGCGCCCAAATCAACAGTCTCCCATTCTTGCAAGATTTCTTATTAAACTCGGAAAGGAGGCCTGTGGCTTCTAACTTCAGTTACATTTTCTAAATGAACAGCTATGGGGTTTATAATTTACCTTTTCTACAGGAGTTTGATTGTATTCTAAGTGTAGCAGAAAGCCTTTGGAGGTTACCAAAGTAGAAGGGCAATAGGATGAAATTCATATTTTAAAAAGAATACTATAGCTGCTGTGTGGAAAATGGATGTGAGCAGTCTAAGGGTGAAAGCGGAAAGATCAGTTAAGAGGTTGCAGTTTACTAGTTCTCAGGTTGATGGCTCTGACTATGGGGCAGAAGTGGTGATAAGCAGTCAGATTTGGTAAAAGTTTTGGGACCGGAGCCAGTAGGACCTAGTGGTGGATTGCATGGGGACCTGGGAGAGCTGATAGAGAGAACAGAATCAGAAATGACTTCCAGGTTTGAAGCTTGAGCAGTTGGATGAATGCTGGTATGATTATTTGAGATGGAGAAGATTTTCTGCGGGTGTGGAGCAGAATCAAACTTCCTGTTAGGTATCTGAAATTTAACGTGGTCCATGAGACATCAAGAGGGAGATGATTACAGGGTAGTTCATGATATGTGTTTGGTAATTAGGGCCAATTTCTGGGCAGATATGAATTTATTCCATGGGATGGAATGAGATTTTCTAGGGCGAGAGTATAAATAGAAGAGAAAAGAGGACTGAAGATGCAGCCCTGATGCATTTCAGCATTTCCAGAACAGCATGGCAGAAGGATCCAGCAAAGCTGCAACAAAGGAGACACCAATGGGGGTGAAGGAATACCAGGCAAGCACAAAGTCCCATGAGACAAATGAATAAACTATCAAAAATGTATGAGCTTGAGAGATTGCTCCTAGACACAGGAATCTGTGTGGACTAAACAGGCTCTGGCATGCTGCAGGAGCAAATGGTCCAACAAACCTTTATTTCTCTCTCATGCTGCATGTGCAGCTCAGGTTGGCTGGGTGCTTTGTTCATGTGGTCACCCAGGGACATGGGCTTGTAGAAGTTGCTCTGAGATATGGTTCCATGACTGACAGGGCAGGGGATAGGGGCATGGTGCTCATGCATTGGCCCTTAAAGCTCGGCTTGGAAATGACACAGGCCACTCCCCTTCACATTTCACTGGCCAAAGGAAGACATGGCCACGGCTAACTTCAAAAGAGGTAAGCAAAGGCAATGTCATCATGTGCCCAGAAGGAGATAAAAATGGAGTACCTATAAATAGCCCTAATGATTCCCATGTAGTGGGTTGCTGGTAATAAGTAGGAGTAGGACGGTAGTGATGGTGTCCACCACTCGTGGACATTTAGAGATCAGAGCAGATTTTAAAGATGGTTCTACGATTGATTTGCCCTTTCACTGGCTTCAAAACTAACTAGGATAGGTGACTTTCATCCATGTCATTTCACAATGACAGTAGAAAATTGAGGATTGGGGAAAGATTCCAGTGCTTTCTCCTAAGACATAACTCAGATGCAACAGTACACTGGCTTAAGTGTGAGTTCCCCGTCCATCACCCATGTCAAGGTCCAGTAAGGAAACCCCTGTCTGAACAGAGAGAATTTAATAGGAAGAATTGTTGACTGGGTACAAGATGATTAACTACAAGAAGAAGTAAAATAGAACTTTAAGGTTTAACAGGGCTAGCACCTGAAGATGGCAGTTATGACCACGAGGGCTGTGGAAAAGTGACCAAGGAAGGGATTTGGAAGCATTGAGGAGGGCCCGGCAGGGCTGAAGGAATGGTGGGTAGAGGAACATGCAGCCCGATCCTGAGAGACAAAGAAGGGTCTGGAGACTATGTGCTTTGGAATCTTTAGAGCCACGGCCACTGCAGTGAACTCTGCGGCTCTGCTAGGACCACCACTTGCCTCGTAAGTGAATCCTACAAGGAAAACCAAAGCAGCGGAAAAAGACTAGTCCTGTTGCGGGTAGAACTGTATCCCCCCCCAAAAGATGTATTAAAGTCGTAACCCCCGGTTCCTGTGAATGTGATCTTTTTTTTTTTTTTTTAATAAAATTATTTATTTATTTATTTATTTTTGGCTGTGTTGGGTCTTCGCTTCTGTGTGCAGGCTTTCTCCAGTTGTGGCAAGTGGGGGCCACTCCTCATCGCAGTGCGCAGGCCTCTCATTGTCGTGGCTTCTCTTGTTGTGGAGCACGGGCTCCAGATGCACAGGTTCAGTAGTTGTGGCTCACGGGCCTAGTTGCTCCACGGCATGTGGGATCTTCCCAGACCAGGGCTCGAACCCGTGTCCCCTGCACTGGCAGGCAGATTCCCAACCACTGCGCCACCAGGGAAGCCCTGTGAATGTGATCTTATTTGGAAATAGGGTTTCTGCAGATTAATTAAGGTGTGAGATTAGATGAGGTCCTACTGACGTAGGGTGGCCCCTTATTCCAATAGGACTGGTGTCCCTAGAGAAGAGAAGGGACACAGAGTCAGACGCACACAAAGAGAATGCCATGTGAAGATGGCCATGCAGTGATGGAGACAGAGACTGGGTGACGCATGTACAAACTAAGACATGCCAAGGAATGCCGGCAATACCAGAGGAAGGCATGGGACAGACTGTCTTCTAGACCCTTCACTGAGGGTGGGCCCTGCCGACACCTTGAGTTCAGACTTCTATGCAAGAGACTACTTTTCTGTTGTGTTAAGCTACCCAGTTTGTGGGACTTATTAAGACAGTCCTGCGTAACTAATACAAGTCCCTTCTGCCTCTTCCAGCCTTGCTGCTCCCCTCCAGGGCTACCTGTTGGAAGGCAAAGGGGAAATGAGGTTTGTGGAGACCCCAGCTCACAAAGCAGGATAAAAAAAGTGTGAGCTAAGAAACACTAAAATAATAACTGGTACAGCCTCTGAGACCTTGGGTAAGTTGAAAAATTTCTGTGATGCTCAGTTTCTCCACATATAAGCTAGGGAGAATAATACTATGGGACCTCATGAGGATGTCCTGAAAATAAATGCAAAAATGCATAGGCCTGACTTAGTTTAGTACCTGCAAAAAGAAAGCACTTAATAAGATACTTCTTAATATACTGAACATTTTCAACATGAGTAGAAACGGAAGGAAAATGTGCTTTATTTCCTGAGGAGATTTATGTTATGCCCACCCTTCTTTTGGGGAAATAACAGCATGATAAAATTTCAAGTCTCATGACAATGTAAAACCCTTGCATTTGGGGATGCCGGAGGACACATTTGTAACCGCTAAAACTCTATCCAACCAAAAGATGCTACCTTTGAAATAACGTCCCAAATATCCAAATTACCATAAATCCTTAATCCTTTCAGCATTCCTACTAACAAGCTGAAACTGAGGAGGAAAACAGAGCAGTCAATTAAAAAAAGAGAGAATAGGGACTTCCCTGGTGGTGCAGTGGTTAAGAATCTGCCTGCCAATGCAGGGGACACGGGTTCGATCCCTGGTCCGGAAAGATCCCACCTTCTGCGGAGCAACTAAGCCCGGCCACCACAACTACTGAGCCTGCGCTCTAGAGCCCGTGAGCCACAACTACTGAGCCCGCGTGCCACAACTACTGAGCCCACGTGCCTAGAACCTGTGCTCTGCAACAAGAGAAGCCACCGCAATGAGAAGCCCACGCGCCGCAACGAAGAGTAGCCCCTGCTCGCAACTACAGAAAGCCCGTGCACAGCAACGAAGACCCAACGCAACCAAAAATAAAATAAATGAAATAAATAAATTTTTTTTAAATGTCATATAACAAACATCAACAATGCCAATACCAAAAACACTGGGCTGCTTTAGTTCTTCAAGAAAGTGCCTTCTGCTGCCTCTAACTTGTCTGGGTTGGAATTTTTTATTGCTCCCTGGTCACACAGCACATTTCTTACAAAGCTAAGGGTCATTGCTGAATCCATTTCATTCTCTTCTATTTATGTTAACCAGCTAAGTTTTAAAATGAAAAATAAAAAGCTGAAAACAAATTTGGACTTATTCTACGAGACAACTGAACTGGAGCAAGTTTGGTCAAGGGAACAACTTTAAAGAGGCTACAGAAATACAGATTCATCTGTGTTTTCCTTAAGCATGTCCATGTTCAGAATTCACAAGGGTTGACTCCAAGGAGAGGGGCAGCATGAAAATTTAGGGTCTACTAATGTACTATGTATATTACAGGGCAATTGCTGGGTCCTGATGATGCCTCACTTGGTCAGGTCCCATAGCTTGATCCCTAAAGACCCCACCTCCCGGCCCCCAAAATAATAACTCTGACTTGTTCAGTGGCTGCCGTGCACCAGACCCTGTACCAGGCATAGGGAAAACAATGGTGAACACAGACTTATAGCCTAGTGGGGAGGACATGTGATGATTCTTTAGGACTTCCAGAAAGCACTTGTGTTCAGGTCGCCCTGGGACTGGCCTCTGGTTACTTGTTAGAGCCTTTAAGGGTTTTCCTTAGTCCAAACTTATTCTTGTGGAGCACAGACGTCCAAGACTCAGCGTGCACAGCCTGGCTGTATGCTGCAGAGTGTCTGGCTTCTACTGGCGTCTAGGGGCTCTGTGACCAAATCCCCAGCTGGATGTCACATGTCGAGTTGCTCCAAATCTATTAGAAATTTACCCAAGAAAATATTCTGCAAACTTCTGATTCTGAGTCATCCGGCTGTGATGCCCGGGGTTCTGAAAGAAAACTCTGCCAAAGGCAAAAATCTCTTAGAGATCTCTTAGAAGTCTAATGGTGAATGTCCACCAACACGTGGCCACCCAAACACACCAAGTTCAGCTGCACAGGACTGGTGTCCAGTGAGGAGTGCTGGGAGCCCGGTTGAACTGTCCACTCACTCTTCAACAGTTAAACATCAAATGACAACTCATGAGCAAACTCATGAAAAAAGCCATTCAGAGAAAAATACCCCATTTTCTGATATCAAGCGGAGATCTGTAGGGTTTCAGCCTTACTATCTCAAACTCTTAGAATATGGCCTCTTTGTTGCATGTGGCCATGTGGGGGTGGTCAGCTGAAATGAATACAAGATAGTCATTAGCAGAGGCAGAATTAGGGGCAGGCACGTTAAGATTCTTTATTTTTGGATAGAAGTGTCAAAAGACATAAGCGAAGATTCACGAACCCGTGAGTTCTATCAGATTCGAAGAAGGAATAAGTTTGTCATTTTCTCCTCCAGAGCAGCCTTCTCACTAAGACCTCATCTTTTATTTTTCAACTGTGCTGCCCCTTGGTGTGTTCAAATTGCTCTTTATCATCTGACATATACTTTTGGCCCTGCAAGAGCCAGAAATGCTATTAGATTCTATTTCATTATTTATGGGACCGGCATTGTTTCAAAGGAATGATGCAAAGATCGGTTCTTTAGCGCAAGGGGCCATGAGGAAAAAGAGACATAAACTATACTAGCAAGTATGGTGTCCTTGGCAGAATCAGTCCCATGTGTGGGCAGAGCTATTGGCATCTGCAGGACATGCTTTGAGATTTCCTGAAAGACACCTTCTCCACTAGGCATCCAAGTCTCCTGTCCTGAGTGTTCCATAAAGACTTTCATAAGGAGCTCTACAATTTAAACAGACTGACAGATTTTGAGAACTTCAGAGGCGGGAGAGCATTAAGAAGGCTTAGTTTTTATATTTAGACTATTACTATGGCTTTTCATAAAGCTAAAAAATAGGGCTCTGAGGGAAAGATACTCACAGAGGATATTTGAAAGGATTACTGTATTGATCTCTTCCATAACTGATTCTGCATAATTATTGTCTGTACTAAATATTTGATACCAATAAAAGGAGATGGCATGGTGTCAAAGTGAAGTTTGGACTCTGAAGTTAGACTTCAAAGGTTTCATATTTTGGGGTTTCTTTGTATTTTTTTTATTGAAGTATAGTTGATTTACAATGTTGTGTTAATTTCTACTGTACAGCAAAGTGATTCAGTTATACATATGTATACATTCTTTTTTATATTCTTTTCCATTCTGGTTTATCACAGGATGTTGAATATAGTTCCCTGTGCTCTACAGTAGGACCTTGTTGTTAATCCATTCTGTATGCAATAGTTCACATCTACTAACTCCAAACTCCCACTCCATTCCCCCCGCCCGCCGGCAACCACAAGTCTGTTCTCTATGTCTGTGAGTCTGTTTCTGTTTCATAGATAGGTTCATTTTTTTAAATAGATCTTTATTGGAGTATAATTGCTTCACAATACCGTGTTAGTTTCTGTTGCACAACAAAGCGAATCAGCCATATGCATACACATGTCCCCACATCCCCTCCCTCTTGAGCATTCCTCCCATCCTCCCTATCCCACCCCTCTAGGTCATCTCAGAGCACTGAGCTGATCTCCCTGTGCTATGCTGCTGCTTCCCACTAGCTATCTATTTTACATATGGTAGTGTACATATGTCGATGCTACTCTCACTTCGCCCCAGCTTCCCCTTCCCCCGCTGTATCCTCAAGTCCATTCTCTATGTCTATGTCTTTATTCCTGCCCTGCCACCAGGTTCATCAGTACCATTTTTTTTTTAGATTCCATATATATGTGTTAGCATATGGTATTTGTTTTTCTCTTTCTGACTTACTTCACTCTGTATGACAGACTCTAGGTCCATCCACCTCACTACAAATAACTCAATTTCATTTCTTTTTATGGCTGAGTAATATTCCATTGTATATATGTGCCATATCTTCTTTATCCATTCATCTGTTGATGGACATTTAGGTTGCTTCCATGTCCTGGCTATTGTAAATAGTGCTGCAATGAACATTGTGGTACCTGACTCTTTTTGAATTATGGTTTTCTCAGGGTGTATGCCCAGTAGTGGGATTGCTGGGTCATATGGTAATTCTATTTTTAGATTTTAAGGAACTTCCATACTGTTCTCCATAGTGGCTGTATCAATTTACATTCCCACCAACAGTGCAGGAGGGTTCCCTTTTCTCCACACCCTCTCCAGCATTTATTATTTCTAGTTTTTTTGATAATGGCCATTCTGACGTGTGAGGTGATATCTCACTGTAGTTTTGATTTGCATTTCTCTAGTAATTAGTGATGTTGAGCATCTTTTCATGTGCCTCTTGGCCATCTGTATGTCTTCTTCAATAAGTGGTGCTGGGAAAACTGGACAGCTACATGTAAAAGAATGAAATTAGAACACTCCCTAACACCATACACAAAAATAAACTCCAAATGGGTTAAAGATCTAAATGTAAGAGCAGACACTATAAAACTCTTAGAGGAAAACATAGGAAAAACACTCTATGACATAAACCACAGCAAGCTCTTTTTTGACCCACCTCCTAGAGTGTTGGAAATAAAAACAAAAATAAACAAATGGGACCTAATGAAACTTAAAAACTTTTGCACAGCAAAGGAAACCATAAAGAGGATGAAAAGACAGCCCTCAGAATGGGAGAAAATATTTGCAAATGAAATAACGGACAAAGGATTAATCTCCAAAATATACAAATAGCTCATGGAGCTCAATATCAAGAAAACAAACAACCCAATTAAAAAATGGGTGGAAGACCTAAATAGATAGGTTCATTTGTGTCATCTTTTATATTTCACATATAAGTGATAGATGGGTATTTGTCTTTCTCTTTCTGACTTACTTCACCTAGTATGATAGTCTCTAGGTCCATCCATGGTGCTGCAAATGACATTATTTCATTCTTTTTTATGGGTGAGTAGTATTCCATTGTATATATGTACCATATCTTCTTTATCCATTCATCTGTCAATGGACATTTAGGTTATTTCCATGTCTTGGATATTGTGAATAGTGCTGCTATGCACACAGGGGTACATGTATGTTTTTGAATTATAGTTTTGTCCAGATGGGTTTCGTATTTTGGACCTGCCATTTCCCCATTTTCCTACAGCTCCATGACCTACAGAATTATTCAAGATCACTGCATTTCATTACCTCATATGTAAAATGGGAAGATTAATAGAACCAACCTTATAGGGTGAAGTGTTGTTTGTCATTAGCAATGTATAATGTGGGGACCTAAAAGAGCATATTTGTACCATGTGCAGAGTCTTTCCTCCCAACTAGACTGTGAGCTTATTTCTGATAGGCATGGCATCTTAGATACGGTGATTGTGCATTGCCTGGCATGGTATTAGGCACTTGCTGGTAACGCCTGACTTTTCAGTAGCCCTTAATAGTTTCCTTTATGGCATATTATTATATGTGCAGTTTTAAAACTTGTTCAGTTTCCCCACGAACCATGAGGTAGTCAAGGAGGTATTTTCATCTCTAATTTATTATTGAGAAAACAGTAGCCTCCGGAATTAAGTAACTTGTCCCATCTCATCCAGTTAAAAATATCCAGAGTCAAACGCTGAACTATGCTTGTTGTTATTTCAAACTCAGTGGCTGCCCTGTCCTTGTCACCAGGATGTCTTTAGGAGGCTCCCTGTGAATATCTGTGGCCTGGTTTGGTTGATGGATGGGGTCACGGGTCATAGTGAAAGTTGGGCGCCTGGGGAAGTCCCACAAAGAGGATTTGCGAGACACTGAGGGTGTAGTGCCTTTCTACTATGTTCTAGACTCAACCCTGCCCACCGGACTCACTCAGCTTCAGGCACGATGCCTCTGGCACCTGCTCCAGCCGAAGGGAGGAAAGACAGCAGAGAGAGACTGACAGCGGGCACGGAGGCAGAGCCAAACTGGTCTTTGTTTACCCTGGCACACATGTGGTGCTGAGGTCAGCGCCCAAGGACAAGGAGGGGAGGGAGGGTCCCCACTGATCACACTTAAGAACCCGGCTCACTGTGCCCCTGCGGGCAGCAGCCTCGCTCCCATTCCTTGCTGCTAGAGAAGCGGCGGGGGGCGGGGGGGGGGTGGGGGTTTGTTTCCTCGCCCTCCACAGTACACAAAGAGAAAAATGTGAGTGGAATGCTGCTTGCTAGAGAAGCAGGTGCATTTGGCCCCAGGGTTATTGCTGTTGATACGCAGGTTCGCTCTCTGAAATAAGTTAAAGAAATAAGGAGTGGTTGGCAACTTTCCTATTATGTCTGAGGAGTCCAGATTACTGATAAAGTCCTTGGCTCCAGTAACTTAATAAGATAAAAGCTTGAAGTGTGCACAGAGCCAGCTTAAGAAATGTCACTTACAAACAGACAACTTGCCATCTCAGTCCTTGAGGAGGGAAACCATGTTACTTCTTCCTCCTCCTCCTCCTCCTCCTCATGTGTGTGTGTGTGTGTACTCAATGCTGCATGGCCCCTTTTGGGCAAATGCATAAAGATCTTTCTCCACAGTTCCCCTTTTGCCTCTCACGTCATTATTATCTGTGTATTATCCCCGTTGTGGATGGAAGGCCATCACTGAAAACCTCGGATACATCACACATGTACAAATGACAGCATCACTCAAGGCTCTGAGCTAGAATGACCCAGCATAAATCAGAGGTGGAGGTCCTGTAGCCCGAGACTCAGTGAGTTGAGAAGCTTAGGTGCGTGCAGTCGTTCAGACATAAAACTCTACTAGAAGCTAGAGATAATCCAACGCATTCATAGTTTATGAAATTATTTTGTGACATAGAACAGGGAACAGTTCATCCTGATTAGCTCAATCAAAGAAACCAAATTTTGAAGTCTCCCATGGTTTATAAACACGAGGAATAATAACTTAAATGTTTCTTCCCAACTGACACTTTTGAAAACTTCTAACAACTTTTCCAAGGTTGAGTCTGTGTCAGTCAAACTAGTGATTTCCTAGTTCAACGGCAGGGCTGACTTCATGGGCATGTGACTCGTGTGGTAGCCCAGGGCCCATGCTCCAAAGAGGCCCTCTTTGGGCTTCATGTTCCGCTCTTACTGTCTTGAAAATCTCCACAATGTTATCTTTGAATTCATGCTTTGTGAGTGAAATATGACAGACAATGGACTACGTGTATGAGCAGGAGAGTTAGATGAGACGCGTGTCCATTGTCACTCCTTGCAGCCCATGAAATAGCATTCATGATGCTCAGTAAGCAAGGAACGCTGGGGGACCTATGGGGCATAGGAGTTCAGTGATTCAAAGCAAGCGCAAGGTCAGTGTTACGTCTATGACTAAGTAAGAGGGGGCATTGCCAGCCCCTAGAGGCTATGCTTTCTGTTTGAGCCAGAACTTGCTTTGCACCCAGAAAGAAGGCACTGGTGCTCTAATAAACACTAATGAGCAAGGAACCATAACATGTTATTTCTTTACTTGTGTTACTTCCCTGAGTGAGCCAGTGAATTATACTGAAAACGATGGCATAGGAAGAAAGGAAAAGATAGGACAGCCCATGATTACTTTCCTTTCAGTCTTCCCTTACTCATCAATAGCTACAGATAGAGTACATAAAATGTGTGTGCATGGAAAAGAATAAAGTAAAACAGCTGGGTTGGTTTTGTGTCATGCTTCCACGGTTACGGTAAAACCAAAATACACATCCATGTATGTATGAGCTTTGGAATATGGCTTGTGTAATTTTGAGGGTGCTTCATGTAAGTTGAATGCTCTTATATTTGCATTTAAAACTAACACTGCATCATATAAAGACGAATGGTACATTTCATGCTAATAATTTAACATGTTAATTTTTTCTTTACTTAGAATGACATTAAATAGCAACAACAACGAAAAACACCATGACATCAAGAGAGATTGTGGAAGAAAGGAAAAATATTTATATTTTAAGACCTTTAAAGGCACTTTTCTCCTGCTTTTTAAGCATGGAGCCCACATTTTCCTTTTGCAATGGCCCTGCAAATTATAGAGCTGGCCATGCTCAAGGCCTAATAAGTGCATAGTCCATGGTACAAAAAGAGGCTGCATTAAGTGTCCACTCCAGGGAATCATATCAGGCAAGAACACTGTTCAAGAGCTCAGCCTTTAAAGGGCAAGTGGCTACAATCCCTGGGTACATGTGTGATAAAGCCTAGGCATCCCTGGAGCTGTTCCTTTACCATGATTGGTCTGCAAGGTTGCCTTTAGGAGGAAAGTCTACCAGCACTCACATCCCTCTCACACCCCCTCACACCCCCTTCTTTCCCCCAACCCGGGCGTCACTGTGCCATGACCACAGAGACCGAAGATAATCAGGTTGGAAGGCAGTTATGAGGGAACGAAGTGGCAATATTTCTTTTTCAAATAAATGCATAATAACATAACCAAATGCGGATGTATTTCTTCAAAGAATATCACTTTGAGATTTGGGCAACCTATTTGCCCCTAGTTAAAAATAAAATAAAACAGAAAGCTCAGATATAAGGGCTCAAAGGACATCTAAAACCACAGAACCAGCGATCAGTGTATTTTGACATGGGGAGGAGGGCTAAGGGAAGCTTGCAAAGGTCAGGAATACACCACCTTTGAAGATGGGATAGAGGTGAGTGAGTCACTTTTTCTCCAGGTATAGGTTACCCAAATGGAGCTCACACTGTCTCTTCAGTTATCCATGGACAATTGTAAGAATTTCACAAAAGTCTGGGTACAGTTAAACTCACAATTGGGATTAAAGCAGGATTTACAATGAAAGAGGATTAAAAATTTTCCAATTTAATGAAATATCAGTTTGGTATAATTAGGAAGGGAGGAACAATAAACAGCTTAACGATTTTAACTAACAATCATACTTCAGGCACAAAGCAGAAAGGGCAGACTCTTGAGGACTGTCTATGAAAAATGGAAGAAGGAAGACACAGCTGTTATAATTAAATTACTTATGTTTTCATTTTCTCCCTGAAAGTGAGCACTAAGACCAGCCACTCTAAGATTAGACACAATGCTATCTTTCCATTTTAGTTGCACTGCACTGCATTTCAATCTCCTTTTCTTCATCCCAACTCCTCCCCACACAGCCTGTCCATCACGGACATGAACTTGTCTGGCTTATTGTTCATAAAGCCCAGGCTAGCTGAAAACTATTTTGGTTCCCTTACTCAAATCAGATTTCAACTTTGATTTTTCAAAGGTTAATAGGTTAGTACAGTGGTCTGTTTTGTCAACAGGGCCCTGGAAAAAAATTAATCGTGAAAGCAATACCAAAAGGTCAAAAGGAAGAGATTGAAAATGCTATAATAAAGAAATTACGGAGCCTGTTATGTTTTTTTTTTTTTGAGGCATTTTAATTCAAACGCAGAAGCATGACAAATATAATAGGACAGTATTGTGCAATGTGGTTGCTGAAGGGGAAAAGTGACATGAGACTTCAGCAGGGTAGAGAAACAAATTTCAAAAAATGCAAACAATCATTACTTCAGCACCAAAGAATTTGGATCCCTGAACTTCCATCAGCGTGTAAGAGGGATTAATGTTCTGTTCACATGGTGAATAGAACAAGGTAAGGTACAGAAGTCGAGGGCAATCCTGGAACAGTTTCCTCCTATCTGCTTCAGACGTAACCGTTCTGTCCTCAGTCATGTCACTGGGGTTCACAAAAGTCACAAGTAACATTATGGGGACCTCAGCAAAGGAGAGGGTATGGAGGTATTTTTACATGCTGAATGGCAGTGTGTGTGCATGATGGGGATGGAGGGGTGCATTCCTTCATGGTCTTAAGAGGTAAAGACAAAGATAATGTTTGTGTGACATGCTGGTATAGTAAAGTTTCCCTTATGCTGGCAAGAGACTTGGCATTGACCCCTGAATCTACTTGTCTTTCATAAAACAAGAAGATAGCTTAAGGAACCATGTGATTCTGGTCCAACAGTCTTTTTATAATTTCAAAGGTTCCAAAGAAAAAAACGAGGAAATAAAACCTTAACCACAAGAGTAAACAGCAGAAGATGAAAACCTAAAAACATAAACAAAATATAATACATAATAAATATAACTTGATACATAAATAATATAAGAGATATGAATGACTAACTCTTTAAAGTAAAAACAAGGACAAAAAACACAAAGTTGGTTCTTTTTTTCACACAGTTTCCTGGGATTTCCTTTTTTTTTTTTTAAATGTGACACATACTTTTAATTTTATTTATTTATTTAAGGCTGTGTTGGGTCTTCGTTTCTGTGCGAGGGCTCTCTCTAGCTGTGGCAAGTGGGGGCCACTCTTCATCACGGTGCGCGGGCCTCTCACTATCGTGACCTCTCTTGTTGCGGAGCACAGGCTCCAGACGCGCAGGCTCAGTAGTTGTGGCTCACGGGCCCAGTTGCTCTGCGGCATGTGGGATCTTCCCAGACCAGGGCTTGAACCCGTGTCCCCTGCATTAGCAGGCAGATTCTCAACCACTGCGCCACCAGGGAAGCCCTGGGATTTCCTTTTTTCTTGGTGGAAACTTGCTGATCAACAATTTGAACTGAACACCTGCCCAACAGAAAAAATAGTGGGTGATAAGGTGCTGAGCACATCTGAGATAGCTTTTGTTACACTTCCCAACTCAAACACTTCTAATGGCTCCCCACCGCCTGTGTAATTAGATAAAGACAGCTCACCAAAATCTACATTCTTTACCCGTTGCTGCATAACAAATGACCACATCTTAGTGGCTTAGAACAACACGTATTTATTATCTTATAGTTTCTGTGAGTCCAGGGTTAGAAGTCCAAGCACAGCTTAGCTGGTTCCCTGCTCAGAGGAATCAACTTTAAGAAGCTCTGGCTGCTGTCCAAAAGGTACATCCCAAGAAGATCATTGGTCCAAGGGCTGAGGCTCAGACTCCAGAACAGATCCATACTTTATTACTCCTTTTCTTTCTCTTGATTTTCCAGGCTTGTTTTGTTTTTGCATTACAGCTGCACATCACCTCCTCAACTTTATGTGGATGGCAGGCAGTCCAGATTGTCATGTGATTGGTTTTCCAAATACTTTCTCTGCTGCAAGTTGAGGCTGCCCTCCCCTGCTAGGAATTGCTCTCCATACAATCCTCCTCTCTCCATTGAAATGCTGGTCCCTTTATTCAGGAAGTGCTGTAACTTTAGAGTATAAAAATCACCTGGAGAAAGCGTGTTAATATGCAAAGCCCTGGAACTTACTCCCAAAGTATGTATCAGTACATCTGTTGTGGGCCCCAGGAATGAACATTTTTTCAAGCACCATAGGGGTCTCTGATGCAGATAATCCACAAGCATACCCTGAGAACAAAGGTTGTACCCATTCAACCCACTTTCTCATTTCAAACCTTTCTCAAATTTCTCAAGGTCGCTTCTTCACAATCTCAGTCTCAATCTCAGTAGGTGATTTAGCCCAGTGGTTCTCAAACTTTTCTTTATATTATAATCACCAGGGCAGCTTATAAAAATCCCAATTTCCAATCCACTTCCCATACCAATTAAATCTTCCTTTGGGGTTAATTATTTTTTAATCAAAGTATAAATACATACAGTATTTTTACACAGATTTTAAGTATACAGTTCAGTGAGTTTTAACAAATGTATTCATCTCAGTAACCAACATCCTAATCAAGATATAGGACATTTACATCAACCTGGAAAGTTTTCTCTTGCCCATTTGGGTCAATCCTCCTCTCCTTCCAGAAGCAACTACTACTGTAATTTTTATCCTCATAGATGATGATGATGATGATGATGATGATGATGATTTTTGCCTGATCTTGATGGAATCATACAAAGTGGGTTCATTGTTTCTGGCTTTTTTTTTTTTTTTTTCTCAGTGTAATGCTTTTGAAATTCAGCCATGGTTGGCATGAGTATTTTTTAAACTTTTTAAATTATTTACAATGTATAGTCAACTTTGAGAATCAAAATTTATCCTAATCATTTTCAACTTTGTATGGTGTGTTAACTAGTTTGACAAATGAACAAAATGAGGTTTAAAGAAAGAAATTATACAGCTTATAAAGGTAGGAGCCAGAATTCAAACACATGTTTATTATTTGCTGAGTCATACCTCCCAGCTAGTATTATCGTGTCATGTTCCTTGCCCATTAATTATACTTCAATCTTTTCTTCTCCATTGGCTTTTTTATTTCCTTCACTCTACAATAATGCTTAGGGTTTCTCTAACCTAAAAATAAATAAATAAAATCTTTCCCTTAAACATGTCAGCCTTCAAGCTACGTCCTTGTTTCTTTCTTCCCATCCCTCCTAATTCACTTGTAACTTCCCGCTTTACTGCTCTACCCACTGCACAAACTAGCTTCAACCCCTACCACGTGACTGAACTGTTCTCGGGCCAGCAGTGATTTCCTAATTGCCCCATTCAGTCTTTCAGCTTAGTGTTCATTCTGTTAAATTCTTGGCCACTCTTTCCCCACGTCCTTTTTCATATGTTCAACTGACTGCACAGAGGCCAGTGGGAGACAGCTCAGTCTCAACTAGTAACTAAAACCTATTTTAGTATTAATCAAGGTCAAATGAGGAATCAGATTCATGGTTATAGTAATAATTGCGTAACAACAGTAGGTGGTTGTAATAGTCTACTATACACAGATTGATGGTGCGGCAAGATTCAAAGAGGAGAATATAAACTCCTCTCTCGAGATATAGACAATTTTGTTGATTAGACAAGACTCAAGTTTTAAAACCATTGTAGTTTATCATACTATTAAAGAGTTTCAAATGAATACATGCTAGACTGTATGGTACATACTATAAGTACAGTTAAGTATTCAGAGAAGAAAATATATTTCTGAGCAAAGATAATCATAGACTAGTGGTGTATTTTGTTAAGATTCAAGCCAGAAAGATGAGATGGGAAGGATGGTCCAAGCAGAGGACCCTGCACCAGCAAAGGCAAAGAGCTCATTTTCTTGATGACGGTTTTCTCCATTCCCTGGCTTTTCTATATGACATTTTCCTTAGTCTCCAATCTCCATTTCTCCCTGCTTCCATTGGTTACCATGCTTCACATTAAAACTCCTGGGCAGACTGGGAGCCCCATGCTTAGCTGTGCCCACCCACTCTAGCTCTACTGACTGCCTGGCTCTTTATCCACCTAGAAGACCCATGCCATCTTCCAGATTATACTGGGATTGGATCTAAGGATGGACAACCTAGTCAACCTCTTTCCTAATAGTTCTCTAAATTCCCCAGAAAAGCCTCTTTTCAAAGAACATATCATTGTGAAAACATTTAAAAATCATCAAAAGATGTTCACATAGAAGCATGGCAGGGAACTCACATTAGCACAGCAATATCATACATACTCTTCTAAGCAACTAAGCTTGGAGTTTCTCTTAAGTTTTCAAAACTGAGATCCTTTTAATCTGGAACTGACCTGCCCAACGTCTGCTTTTCCTAGATGGAGACCTAGAAAGGGAATTTCCTCTCTCACCTAATTGAGTTGCTTTCCAAACACTACAATTCAGGTCTCAAACTTCTGGGACTCTCTCTGCTGTACCATAAAGTCTTCCTCCTCACTGAAGAAATATTGTAGGAATCTGGAAGGCATTGCAATAGCTGAATTTGCTGCCTAGTATAGATCAAAACCTTGCTTTATCTAAACGACGCATCTTCACTGAGCAATCCATTTTAAAGGCATTAGAAAAAAAGTTAACCTTTTTTTCTTTTTTAAATCAAGACAGTTCATCTCATGAGAGTACTGCTATCCTACCAAGACGTATCATGTTGTGGCCAAAGTTACAAAAAAGCCTGACAAGGCCATGAATGGTGTTTCAAAATATAAGTTTTATTATCATTCAGGTGTGGTGAGGCCAACATACCAGGGGATGATTGCCATTGAAAAGGTAGTTTGTTATACTAGCAGATCCCAAGAGGAGGGGGTACACCACACCTCAGGAGGTCACACAGGGAAGCACCAGTGTGGATCAGGAGGCAGAAGGAGGGGGGAAATATGGCAAGAAACTTTACTGTGGTTTCCATGAGAAGGACCAGGCAAGGCAGGGTATCAGGCTTAGGACTGGCTAGTTTGAATAATTTCAGCAGGCTCTGGGGAATAGGGGCTGACCCTAGTTGTCTGGTACCTGGTCCTGGGATGATTAGGGCAGGTGGATGGTGGGCCAGAGTGTGACATCCCAATAAAGAAGGTGGTTGGGCTATGGGCTCTGGATTGGTTGGTTTGCATTTGAAAGTACACTCTCTGATGAGTTTACTATCTCTAGGAATTGGCTAACTCTGGGAGAGGCAGTCTCTCCCCATCAGCAAAGCCCCAGATATCAAAGCATCAGAATAAAAGAATAGAGATGGTTAATACAAATGGTCGGGAATGATGGGGAATGATAACCAGGGGAGAGAGAAATTGTAGGGCCCACATTATCACCAATGACTTTTTCCTTTCTCACTCAACTCTGAAGAAGAGGATAGCTGTAATATGTTACTCCTTCTTCTTCCTCCTGCCTTTGGAGGATGCTACTTGAATCTGCCTTCTCTACAGAGTCTCACAGGGCTTTTGGAGCAGGATGCTTTAAGATGTCAGTGCTTCCTAATTAGGGAAGTTCTGAGTAGCCAGATTATCTATCGTGGAGCCAAACCCCATCCCCTGCTTCAGAGGAGCAATTGCAACGCACTGCAGGTGGCACCTGTACTGCTCAAATAGCTATGAATCTAAATGCTGCAATTCTGTTCTATTGGGTGCTCATTTTAAAGAAGAAAACGCATTTCTGAATCTGGGCAAGAGACCAATGTTAAAGGGAAGTTGAATTTTACCCTTATATGAGTCTTTGACTTAGGGTTGGTAAAAGACTACTTCCAGATCCTAAATTTGAAGTTTAAAACATAGTCTAAATTAGTGACGTCATTTTTCTAAGGCAAGTTGTTTTAAAGACATATAAACTATATCATTCTCTTTAATCAGAGACGTTTAAGATCTATCAGTTAGTATTTTATTTTATTTTCTATTTTCCTGGAAACGACTACTTTATTGGTGAGGACTTCAAGTTGTAATAAGAAACAATATTTATAGATAAATATTAAGAGATAAAAAAGACAGTTGCTCATAATCACCTTGTTGATGGAGCCATTTTAGAGTGTCGGGTTAAAGCACATCGTTTTCTGATAGAGCAATGGCTTCCATCAAGTGGTCCAGCTACCAGCAGCACGGTGCAGTCAGGACAGAGGGCTGATGCCTTGGTCTTACACAGGCCTCCCTGGCTGTGTGCTCAGGCTTGTCACCTGGACGTCTCTAATTCTCAGTGACCTCCTTTGTAAAGTGAGACCATAACTATGGGTTTTTGAACAGAATTTTTAAAATTGTGGTAAAATACACATGACATAAAGGTTACTGTCTTAACCATTTTTAGACATACAGTTGAGTGGCATTAAGTACATTTACGTTGTCGTGGTACCATCATTATCGTCATCCTCTGGGCGTGAAGACCCATGCCATCTTCAGAGAGTTTCGCACAGAACTGTTTTCATCTTTCAAAACTGAACTCTGTACCCATTAAACAAACACTTCCCATTCCTTCTACTTCCAGCCTCTGGCAACCACCAGTCTATTTTCTGTCTCTATAAATTTGACTACTCTCAACACCCCATGTAAACAGAATCATACAGTATTTGTCCTTTTAAGACTGGCTTATTTTACTGAATGTAATGTCCTCAAGGTTCATCCATGTTGTAGCATGTGTCAGAATTTTGTTCTTCTCTAAAGCCTGAATAAGAGTCCCTTGTATGTACATACTACTTTTTATTTATCCTTTCATCCACCTGTGGACATTTGAGTTGCTTCCCCATTTCGCCTCTTGTGAATGATGCTGCTATGAACACGAGTGTACAAATATCTCTTTGAATCGCTGATTTTGATTCTCTGGGGAATATACCCAGAGTGGAATTGCTGGATCATACGGTAACTTTATCTTTAATTTTTTGAGGAACAATCATATTGTTTTCCATAGTAGCTGCACCATTTTACATTCCTAGGACTGGATATTTTTAAACATCCTTTCCACATCTAAAATTCTAGGACCCAATACCTGTTTTCAAATAATCCCTCTAAGCCATTTCCTCTTTATATGGACATCGTGATCACCAAGGGAAAATGCTCAAACATCTTTTACTCCGAAAGCTTCGTGTGATCTCTCTCTCTCTCTCTTACAACTGACTTGTATTCCTCACAGCACCCTTATTTTCCAGGGTCAAACCCTAATCGCTTTTTAAATTAACTGTTTATTTTTCTCAGGGATACGCGCTCCTGGAAGGCAGCGATCAAGTTTTATTCTTCTTTAGCTCCCCAGTGCCTGATACAGAATAATCGAGCAGCAAATGTCTGTTGAATGAATGTGTGGATGGATTGGAAATAAATAGGATCAAATAATTCCACATGAGGAATTGAGGAAGTGATTAGAAATAGTAAAATTGGAGAATAATTTTTCTCTGATGCAAAATATTTCCTGGGAGAGTCTGGGACTCAAATAATGATAAGCATACTAATAAAAATACCTAAAATAGTGCTGTCCCAACCATCAGCAAGGGAGGATCTTCTCACTTGGGCTGTGGGATGCCTAGTTTAACATTCTTGCTCCTGTAGGCTGGCACGCCCAGAGGTTGGACTGGTTGCTTTAATGCCCATCAACATGATAGTGCAAAAGGGGCATTCAGTGCCCATTCACGGTGGAGCGGAGAGGGGGCTTTCTCCACGCGTCCCCATCAGGCAATACAGAAAACTTGTCTCTGATACTGTCAGGGACCTCAGGATCCAATGATTCAGAGCCCGGTTCTCTTGGATGGTGTAGCCGAGTTTCAGAGAAGGGAAAATGCTGTTCTCAGGTTATGGCAAGAGGGCTGCTTTCTAGATCTGGAGATTCCGACACATGCTCTCCCCACACAGTTACAAACTATTTTTGCACCACTTTGCTGAGCTGTGGAGGGCAGGCCTGTAATTGCATACAGTGAAAAGACCCTCTGGCGGAGGTCTTCAATTTAGAGAGCCGGAATTTAAGTTGCTTCCACCCCATACTAAATGAAAGGCCGTGAACTGTGGGGCAAGCAGGTGATAGTTCTGGACCCAGACGACAGGACCCAGGACCGCAACTGCCCTGGTGCAAGAGCCCCTCCTGCCAGGCTGTGTTTGCTCCTCTGCGAATACTCCCTTTGGGCAGTTTCGCGCAAAACAGACATGATGTCCAGCGATCCCCGGGAGAGGAAACTGCTGTCACTCTGCTGGCCATGAAAGTGGGCGAGGGAGGACGCCGGCCCCTGCCTGCTGGGCGGGGCCGGGGCGCACCTGCTGCCTGGGCTCCGAGCGGTGGGAGGGGCGGGGGCGGCGCGCGGGCCTCTGCTCCGACTGTCCCGCCGCCGGGGCGCAGCCGCGCTCCGACGGCCACTCGGGGCGCACGGCGGCCGCGCCTGGGGTGCCAGGTGAGCCGCGACCCGGGGGGAGCGGGCCCCGCGGGCGGGAGGGAGCCGGGTACGGGGGACCTGCGCTGATCCGGGAGCGGGGACCCAGGTTGCGGGACGCCCTGAGCCAGTGGGAACGGAGCCCCCTGGCACGTCTCTGCTGCAGGACCAGGCGAAGGCCAGAGCCCCAGGCCCCCAACTTCTTATCTCGGGGCAGCAGTAGCAACCCCGCATCCTGGCAGGGGGCAGGGGGCAGGGGCGCATGTGGGCAAAATAAAAGCCTAGAATGGCCAGAGATTTGTCTCAGGGAGGCCTGGAGAAGTTCCAGACTATGGATTTCTCCTACCTTTTTCACGACCAAGCGTGGGGACTTTGGGGGCAGAGAGTTCATCTCTGACATCGATTGATCCCGCCCTCCGGATGCGTACTTAGATCACACTGTATGCTTCTGGGCTTTATGGTGTTAGCAAAGCCCAAAGACGCCGCCCCACAAACCCCTCAGCAAGCACACCAACAAAACATTTTCCCCTGAAATGCCTTTATTATATCTTGTTTTGTTTCTTTGCTATAGATTAAGCGAACAAGTTTAGGATTGTCTCTAAACCTCCAAATTGGATGTAAAACTTGTGTGTGTCTGTGTGTGCATTTCCATAGATTTTATTTGATTGGAGAATATCAAAGATCAAAGAGCTAAAATCATACCTTTGGGCCCCATCAATGTGGCAGGTCCTAAGGGTCGTTGGGGTACCTGAGTTGCAGATTCTTATTTGAAATTTGGGTCTGAGGGAAGAGTTGGGGAGAGGGGTCCTTCAGTGTCCAGGGAGGACAACATTCACCCTCTTCACAAGTGTGTCTGGGCTGAGAACTGGTCTGCTTTCCACAAGTACGAAATTAAATTAGTTTACAAATATGTAGATGAGGAAACCAAGATGAATCTTTGTGAATGAAAGGTCTCTCCAAGGTTCTTCTTGGTAACCACATGCAACCCTAGCTGTGGGGTTTCCAAGACCTCTGAGGGAGGGTGAGAGGAGCAGTGCTCCAAGTTTATCCCTCCCTGGTCCACTGGAAATTTGGGAAAAGGAGGAGAGAATGGGTGTCAACTTAGCCTTGGGTTTTCAGCACCAGAAGAACCCAGGGTGTGGCAGGGGGAGCTGCAGAGGAGTCAGGGGCTGTTGGATAAGGAGTTTATTACAAGATTATCAGATACCCTAGGAAAACCACATTGCTTCATTAATCCCACCTGACTTGTTCCCACCAAGTGGGCAAGAATCCTCTATGGACACAAAGTAGCTTATGCTGCACCCTGAGTAGATACCACGTCCCGTCCTGCCTTCTTTATCCACAGAAGCTTGCAATCCCAGTCTGTGAGGTTCATATGCAGGCTATCCTTAGGATAACGGTCCTGAGCTGTGCATTCCCCAAACACTGACATCCTGCAGCTAGCCTCAAACACTCCCAATCTCTTCCAAATTTCAGAGAAAAGAGTAGAGGCTAAAATTATGGAGGTTTTTTCCCATCATAAAAAATTCCCAAATCTTTGGTGCTTGCTTTTATTTGTGTGGCATCTAGTTTAGTTCAAACGTATCCATCTGGTTATGTTGAAGCTTAATAGATCATTCTTTCTAGTTTATAGAGAGTCCGGTAGTCCTCGGTGGTCTGTAACCACCCTATGACTGAGATCCACAGTAGGGAATACACCACATCATTCCACAATGTCCTTTGAATAGAAATGGTGCCTTTGTGGCCATCCGGTGCTCTGGTGGCAGCAGTGAATTGCACAGGACTCTGGAACTGTCGAGGAAAGAAACTGCCTCATTCTACTTTGCTCACAGCCCTGACCAGTTTTTGTCTCCTGTTCTTAACTTCACACATATTTTGTAAACTCAAACCATTCTTTTAGTGAGGTTTAGGGGAGAGGGGTGACACTTCTTAGTCAACCCCTGCACCCTTACAATTCGTCAGTCATTGTTCAATAAATCCCAAGCTGCACTGTTGTTTTTCAAAACAATAAGGTGGTTGTTTCTACCTACAGCCTGCCTTTTCCTGATATGATTATGGTTTAAAATGGCCCCATAACATGGCAGGGGTTTACTTGCAATGACAGAAATTAATTTTGCACCTTAGCTTAAAATCCATTAAAGTATCAAACTTTTTTTTTTTTTTGAGTAACCGTTGCTGCTTTACTAGCTTTTCGGCACAAGATAAGTTTTGCTGATGTTAGTCATGATTCTTTTATTCAACAATATTTATTGAGGCCGACACAATAAATATGTGTGTCGGCCCCTAGGGTACGAGGTGACTTCATGCTTCTGCTTTCAAGGATCTGACAGATAAGCAGTCTTGAATCTTGACTTGCTAAGAACAGACTTCAGAAAGTGCTACTTCAGTGACTCCCTGACCCTGACCATTTTCTTTTGGGTTTAAATGACTGCCTTCTATCCATGCATAAGCCCATTATGGCTTTTGGCCAAGGGAAAAGCTGTCCACTGTGGTTTCCTGGTTTCACAGCACCCTTGCTGGTCAGCAGTGCCTGTCTCCTGTCACCCCTAGTTCGGTGTCTGTGGTAGTTCTACAAATAGCAATACCAGTGAGAGTAAATTAACTGAACCGGGAGAGAAACATTCGCTTTCGATTGGTGATACGTGGTCCCAGCGAGCACTGGCCTCTCACGTGTGGATCCTGACAGCTGCCCTCTCGGACTCTGTCACACCTCAGTGCCTGGCAGGCTTCCTATCCCTGAACTATTCTTTCCCCAGTTCATTCAGAATAAAAGTAATAAATGTTTAAATGCATTCTGAGACTTCTCTTGAAACCTCTTGAACTCTGTCACACCTCAGTGCCTTTGCACATGTTATTCCCTTTGTCTGGAAGGCCTTTCCTCTCTTCTTGCTAGTTTCAGATTAAATGTTCCCTCCTAAATGATGTTCCTTTAGTGCCCTCTCCTATTCTCTAGGTAGCTGTTCCCTCCCTTCTTTGTAATATCAGTAGCCTTGTACTATTCATCTATCAAAGGACTTAGTGATTAACACCTAACATTTATTGAGCACTTATTATGTGCCCAGTAGTGTTCCAAGTGTTTTTCGTGTCTTTTTTTTTTTTTTTTTGATATATTGACAGTTCCATGAGGTAGGGTTGTATTTTGTTAAGATAATTTCTCTGTCCATCTCCCCAAGTAGACTGAGATAGTGGCTTGTACATCTGTGCATGTTATTCATTTGGTATCTGTAGGACCTGGCAGAGTGCCTAATTAATACACAGTGGGCGCTCCATAAATATGTAAGTGGATGCATTTTACCAACAGCATTTACATCCGAATAATAACCTAATTGTAAGTAATTCTTCTTTTAAATGATCTTCATGCAGAAATTCACAGTCAAAATTTTAGAAAACACTGATAAGCAAGAAGAAGAAAGGTTAAAATCCCACTCCTCTCAGCCCTGGAGAGCGTAAGCAACTTGCTTAGGGACACACAACTACTCTTTGGCCAAGCAGAGTCAAGGTCAGGGCCTCTGGCAATAGCACCCTAGCTCTTAACACTGCATGAAGCTGTCGCTCCTCCTCCCCCTGCAAACACACCCCTCACAACATGAGCAAATTATGTTAGCTGTTAAAATGGGTTGGAAGAGCTGAAATTTGAAAATGAAATCCACCAGACATATAATGTTGGAATGCATGAAATCTACATTTTAGAAATGTCTGGTATTCAGTCTCGTCATGCCTTTGCACTTCCCATGGCATCCCTCATTTAGGGTCATCCAGATTGAGAGGCAGCACAGCGAGGCAGTTTGGAAAGAGAATGGGTTCTAAGTCAGACAAACAGAGGTTCAAATCCCAGCTGTGCCACTAGATGTGTTACCAGGAACAGGTCGCAGTTTTAGTCTCTTCTGTAAAATAGAGATAATAAGAAATGTTCTCAGCGTTTTGTCAAGTTTAGAGGTAACACATTGGTGAAGTGCCTCACGCGTGATTAGTGGTGGATCTTGCTGTGGTTAAGTCTCTAATGGTGACACTCTAGGGCATACCTCAACAGCAGCCTGGCCAAGTCGTCTTCTACAGCTACAACGTGGGGTTTTCCACCCCAGTCCTTCATTTTACTTCTCACGGTATTTAACTTTTATATTATTGTTAGATGTCTTTAGTAAGTTGCCTTACAGTCATTTTCTTTGAAATTCAATTTCTTCCGCAGGGTCTCTTTGGAGATTAAAGAGAAAAAGTGGCAAATTTAGGCTGTTAGAGCAATTTTCATTGAAAAGTGGATAATTGTTTTCATTACCCTACCATTAATGTTTTCTCTTTTCCTTTAGCAGCGAGGTACTTTCTCTCGATTCGTATCGCCAAACTGCACTCTCTTGTTTTCTTGCAAAATGAAAGGAGACAACCATGAATGAGCCACTAGATGATTTTGCAAATGCTTCTGATTTCCCCAATTATGCAGCTGCTCTTGGAAATTGCACTGATGAAAAGATCCCACTCAAGACACACTACCTCCCTGTTATTTATAGCATAATCTTCCTGGTGGGCTTTCCCGGGAACGCAGTAGCAATTTCCACGTACATCTTCAAGATGCGGCCCTGGAGAAGCAGCACCATCATCATGCTGAACCTGGCCTGCACGGACCTGCTGTACCTCACCAGCCTGCCTTTCCTGATTCACTACTACGCCAGCGGAGAAAACTGGATCTTTGGGGATTTCATGTGCAAGTTTATCCGCTTCGGCTTCCACTTTAACCTGTATAGCAGCATCCTGTTTCTCACCTGTTTCAGCATCTTCCGCTACTTTGTCATTATTCACCCGATGAGCTGCTTTTCCATCCATAAAACTCGATGGGCCGTGGTGGCCTGTGGGGTGGTGTGGATCATTTCACTGGTGGCCGTCATTCCCATAACCTTTCTGATCACATCAACCACCAGGACCAACAGATCCGCCTGCCTTGACCTCACCAGTTCAGATGACCTCACGACCATCAAATGGTACAATCTAATTTTGACCGCGACCACCTTCTGCCTCCCCTTGGTGATCGTGACGCTTTGCTATACGATGATTATCTACACCCTAACACAAGGACCGCAGACGCACAGCTGCCTTAAGCAGAAAGCTCGAAGACTAACCATTTTGCTGCTCCTCGTGTTTTATATATGCTTTCTGCCTTTCCATATCTTGAGGGTCATTCGGATTGAATCTCGCCTGCTTTCCATCAGCTGCTCCATTGAGAATCAGATCCATGAGGCGTACATCGTTTCTAGACCACTGGCTGCCCTGAACACCTTTGGCAACCTGTTACTGTATGTGGTGGTCAGCAACAACTTCCAGCAGGCCGTCTGCTCGATGGTGAGATGCAAAGCAGGTGGGGACCTAGAGCAAGGAAAGAAAGTCAGTCACTCAAACAACCCTTGAAACGTTTCACATACTCAGCCAAAAAAGAAATGCTGATATTTTACCTGTAACTTCTAAGAAGTCCAGACTATCTCCCTTGGTGGAACTCTTAGTACGTATTGTGCACTCAGGTAATGATGTGCCAGAGCCAGGGCAGGGCTGCTGTGAGGTCTTTGCAACCTGTCTATTGAGATCCTCCCTTGGGTAGATACAAGAATGGGATACATGCGTGTCAGTAAAGTATTCAGGTGCAGAATTGGAACTCTGGGAACTCAAGGCCTCTGGGAGGAAATCTAGTCTCACCAACTTTATATATATAAATTTATAAAATTATATATATGTATGTGTATATATATATATATATATATATATATATATTAATTGATGTTCACCTACTTGCCCTAAATCTCTCAGTATTTAATGCCACGACAAGAGAAAGCAAATCTTTTCATTCACAGTTTCTTGCTTCTTTATACGCAGGTCTATTTGTATTGAGGCCCTACACTACTCAAGGCATTATTTGTATATTTATCAATACTCACTTTTTTAAAAATTTCATATCTTTAATTTTTTTTCAAACTTTGCTTTGAGATTATTAAACTGTGCTTTTCACTAGGCTTTAGTCAGTTGTGTAGGTGAAAGCAATACCCAGTACAATACCCTTGAGACAATTCCAAGATGTCCATAGAAATAGCTGTGCATACATAGTTATGTATGGACATAATCTATGTCCACACATTATTCCCAAATAGGGGAATTACGTCTTTATTGTTGTAGATCATTTTAAAAATTGCTGTTGAATTTATAAAAATGATCAAGTTGTACTAGTAATTATCAACATGTCCTGGGGAAGGAAGGAGCACTTTTAGGGGAACAGAAGTACTTTTCATGTACTTATTGGGTATTAAATAAAATCTAACATTGTTTTGATTTCTGTGGGAAAATATTCCAGGAAACACTAATTCTCTTTAGATACCTTCTCCTTTGTGCCTCTCTTGAAAATAAGTTCTCTATTATAACAGCTAGAGCTATTTTTGAATTGTGTGTATTTAATTATCATTAAATGTAAATATTTGAGAAAATGCCTACTCTGGATATTCAAAACCCTGGTAAATATGTTGATACAATTAATAAACTAATTGAAAATCACTGAATAGGCTGGTAATTGTTTTCTCTGAAAATGTAGCTTTACCGCTATTATACTTACTGGAAGCTTATGTTCTCCATGTTTACAGAACAAAAATAATTTTAAGAATCAGTTATGGAATAAGGCCGGAATAGATGATTGAAACAAAGAAAAGGGTACCATAGGAACTCTCCATGATTTTCAGGCTTTTCTAGGACTTAACATCTGACTTGGACCTAAGTTAGGATGCTTGTCAGGAGACTGCAGGCGTGTGGAGGAGAAAGAGGAAAGCCAGCGGCTCTGAGAATGAACTTCTCTGGATGATGGTGTTCTCTCTACCCACTACCTTCTGAGCCATCTTTTCCTGGGCTTTCTTTTCTTTTTTATTTTTGGCCACAATGCGAAGCCTGTGGGATCTTAGTTCCCTGACCAGGGATTGAACCCAGGCCCTGGACAGTAGAAGCACGGAGTCCTATCCTGGGCTTTATTATAGCATGTGGAATGAGCTCTTTCACCAGAGGGCCCAACTTGCCCCTCTGCACAGATGCACAGTGTGGAATTGCGTTCAAAATTCCCCTTGGAACCGAGAAGCTGGGTAGCTCTCTCCCCACACCCACACCCCTGATGCGCAGCTCAGCTCCTGGGCCATCACCAAAGCGTGGCCAGAATAGCCTTTATAGTAATACCACTGTTTTTATTCTAGCCCTTTCCTTTCTCTCTCTCCCTCTCTCTCTTTCTTATTCCAAAGATTTCACCCACCAGAGAAAAGCCACGTCAATCTCCTTCATCCCAATCTCAACTTGTCGCTGTAGATTCTTGTATCCTTTTCCTTCTTCCCTCCAGTTTACAGACCAACAAATCATCTCTCTTTCTTTCTTTTTTTTAAGAATATATTTTATTATTTATTTATTTATTTATGTTTGGCTGCGTTGGGTCTTCGTTGCTGTGCACGGGCTTTCTCTAGTTGTGGCGAGCGGGGGCTGCTCTTCGTTGCGGTGCGTGGGCTTCTCACTGCGGTGGCTTCTCTTGTTGCGGAGCACGGGCTCTAGGCGCGCGGACTTCAGGAGTTGTGATTCTTTCCACTGTGTCTTAGGTCCTTATTATGCTCTCTTAGGACTTGCTCCAACACTCAATCCCACTTTCTCAAATTTTTAACGTTTCTATTACCCTGGATAGTTGACCTTAGCTTGGGAACATGCATCATTTTCCTTTATCCTCAGAATACCCTCCCCTGACTCAGCAGTTCTGTCATTCTCTTATCTGACTGGTTCCCTGCACTCATGGGTCAGGTGCAGGTGTCTGTCTGCCCTCCTGGGTTCTGTTGTTAGAATACAATCACAAAGCTCCAAGCTAAATTAGATTCAAAGGGTCAGTTTTCTTTTCCAAAGTAAAGACTTTTGGGCTAATTGTTCTGGAGGATGCAGTTTGGAACTGAGGCCAAAAAAGAGATTGATGATACTTCTGAGAATAGAGTGGGACCTGAACGCCCTTTGCCCAGTTGTCCCAGGTGTAGGCAGAGAAAGTACGAGAACAGAAGAGCAGAGCTCTGACTGTCTGCCAGAGAGGGAGCTGCCTGGTTTGCTCACAGCCTAGGAACCAGAAGCAAGTCAGGTTCCCTGAACCTGAGGGCGGGGAACCCAGACACACCTGCTCTGAACTTGGGAGACAGTAATGCCCCCACTTCGTTTTTAACTTTATATCATGGAAATTTTCAAATAATCACAAAATAGAGAAATTAGCAAATGACCTCACATACCCATGGCTTAATTTCATCAATAATCAACATCTTACCATTCTTGATTCCTCTATCCCTTCCCACAGTTTTTTCTAGAATATTGAAAAACAAATCCTAGAAAACATAGTAGTTTCACCAATAAATGCTTCAACATTGATCTCTTTCAAAACATATGAAACAAAAACAAAATAAAAAATGGTTCCTTCACATTATTTAATATCTAATCCATATTTTCTTTCCACTGGTTGCCTCAGAAGTGCCTTTTACAGTTGTTGGTTTTTTTTTTTTCTGAAATCAGGATCCAAACAAGGTCTATGTATTACATTTGGTTGATATGTCTGTTAAATTTCTTTTCATCTATTAGAATTACCCCTCCCTTTATGTATCACTGTTTATTTACTGAAGAAATCAAGCTGTTTGTCCTGTGAAGTTTTCCACATTGTGGGTGTGGCTGTTTGAATTCCATTTAGGTGTTTATCATGATCCTTCACACCTTGTATTTGCTGTAACTTGGAAGGCAGAGCTAGAGGTTAGATTAGATACAGATTAGTTCCTCCCTCCCTCCCTCTGTCATCAGATTCTCCAGGCTTTTTTGCTTTCATAGTTTTCCAGTCGTTGCTTATTGTTGCCATGATACACTAGGCTTTTCACAATGGTGACTTTGAAAGTTCTAACATTCTTCTGCTTTTGTTAGTCATGGCTTTTCTGTAAAGATCTTTGACTCATCAACTACCTTTACCCCTTCCACTCTGAACATAGCTGCCACTGATCAGGTTTAGCTACTCCTTCACCTTTGGGAAGACACAAGGAAGGGACAGAAAGAGATATGGAAGTTGCCTCTCCATTGTTTCCTCCATGAGAGTGTAAGTGTTGACAGAAATTTCGACAGAATTTCCTTTTAACATGAGACAAAGTTTTGTTCTTTAACTCTCTGGGGCTGACAGCCATGCCTGTGATCTACAGGGTTGGAGCTGCCCCCTTGGGGAAGGAGGTCATCAGAGGAGCTTGCTTGCTGCTGCCAGGCTTCTCCTCCATACCCACCTGAGTGCCTTTGCGTGTCCTCTTGGGCCAGTGCAGGCCGTTTTGGTTTTCCCCCAGAGGTTCTGAGAAGGAGTAGAACAAGACATTAATAACTACAAGGCCACGTAACATTTGGGGGTCAAACTTCATTTCCTGTTCTAATTTTATTCTTAAATTTTACCCAGCAACATCACTCAATATAATCTACCTGATATTAGATATTAAATTAGCCCAAATGATATCAAGTGATAGAAGAATAACAACATAAAAATGCCTGAAGGGTGAGAGCCCCTTGTGTTACTGAGTTCCCAGGAAGAAATTAAATCATAATATGCACTGATCTTTTTTTTTTTTAATTCTATTTTCTTTTCTGTGCTTTTATCTGAAAAATTTCTATGGATCCTGCCTTGTACTGTATGCAGTTCGCTACTAAGCCTATCCATTGAATTCCTAGTATCAGATATTGCTTTTTTTTTTCATTTATAGGATGTACATTTGGTTGTCTTTATTAATTCTACCATGTCAGTGAATTTCTTTGTCTTTTAATCTATTTTGTCCACCTTTTCCAATATTTTCTAGAACTGAATAATCATAGTTATTTTAAAGTCCTCATCTTTCCGTATCTGGATAACCTTCAGGTCTGCTTCCATTGACTGCCATCTTCCTCATATTTATTGGTCACATGATCCTGTCTCCTTGCATATCTATTAATTTTGACTGAATGACAGAAATTGCATGTGAAAGAATCAAAGAGGCTTCCCTGAGAGGTTTTTCTTTCAGTTGTTTTACTTGTCAATTGTCAAATTTCTATTTATCTCCACTGCTCTCTGAAGTTTGGCTACTCTCTTATTCACTAAATAAATCATTTTTTCCTTTAACTCTTTGAACATATTTAAATAGCTGCTTTAACATCTTTGTCTATTAAGTCCAGCGTCTGGCTTGTATTACTTTCCTCTGAATGCTGTAACAGTTAACACAAATTTAGTGGTTTCAGGCCACACAAACCTACTCCCTTTCAGAGGTCAGAAGTCTGAAACCAGTTTCACTGGGCTAATGTCAAAGAGCTGGCAGTCCTGCCTTACTTCTGGAAACTCCAGAGGGGAAGCCATTTCCTTGTGTTTTCTGTCTTCTATAAGCTACCTGCATTCCTTGGCTCATGGCCCCTCTTTCCTCTTCAAAGCCAACAGCGTATCATCTTCAAATCTCTCTGACCTGTGCTTTTACCTGAATATCTCCTCTCTCTGACTCTGATTCTCTTGCCTTCTTTTTTATTGTAACTTTTGCAATTCTGCAGGTAATTCAGGATAATCTTATCTCAGAGTTTGTAATGGAATCACGTCTGCAAAGTCCATTTTACTATGGCATGTAACATGTTTACAGGTTCTGGGGATTAGGATGAGGACATTTTGGAAAGGTTATCATGCAGCCTATCACAGTGGTTTCTTAAAGGACAACCAGTGAAAACAACAATAATAACAATATTATGAATAAATCATTGTAGAGACTCTATATTCTATTATTGTCCTTTGAAGACTGTTGACTTTTCCTCTAACAGACGCATCAATTACTTGCTAAGCACCTTGAAATTGTGTTGACTTGGTTTTACAATTTAAGGACAGATTTGTGAAAAGCCCAAGATGTTTTCCAAGCCCTTTTAAGAAGCAGGACCCAACTGCCAAATTCTGTTTTTCCTATGGTTTTGTCCAGACTTGGTTTTAGAGTTTTTTTCAAAGCATGTCTAGAGTAGACCTTACTCTAGGGTGTGGTCTTTATTCCTAAGGTACAGTTTTCTGTTGTCTCTGCAAAATGAGTTCATGGGGCATTAGGAGGTTTTTCCCCTCTAGCTGGGCATGAACACCAACGTTGACCACTAGTATCTCTGACGCCATAACAGCCTCTTTGTGGTTAACCTCAAGAAGGTTCTCTGGGGCTTCCCTGGTGGCACAGTGGTTGAGAGTCTGCCTGCCAATGCAGGGGACACGGGTTCGAGCCCTGGTCTGGGAAGATCCCACATGCCGCGGAGCAACTAGGCCCGTGAGCCACAACTACTGAGCCTGCACGTCTGGAGCCTGTGCTCCGCAACAAGAGAGGCCGCGATAGTGAGAGGCCCGCGCACCGCGCTGAAGAGTGGCCCCCGCTTGCCACAACTAGAGAAAGCCCGCGCACAGAAACGAAGACCCAACACAGCCAAAAATTAATTAATTAATTAATTAATTTTTAAAAAAAGAATCAGATTTATATTTAAAAAAAAAAAAAAAGAAGGTTCTCCGTGCAAGCATGGCCCTTGGTCCAGGAGTCACAGGGAATCTCCATATATTTCTGCCCCTTCTCTCTCTATCACTGGTGCTCTGCTTCAAACGTTTTAGACACGCTGGCAATGTCAGACTGTGCCCTCTGCCTCCTCAGCTCAGTGGGACCACTGTGCTCCAGTTAGACTCCAGATCTCTATGCCATGGTCAGGAAGTTAAGCCTAAATGGCACTCTGGGGTGATTGTGGGGCTCACAGTCTTGCTTTGTCTGTCGTCCCATGCCTGAAAACGCTGAGTGCATATACTTTGCCCAGTTGTATTTTGTCAACAGCAAGAGAACCTCTCCCTTATGTCCTACTATAGTCTATGGCAGCTGAGGGAGCAGGACCCACGTGCAACGCTTCCTGCCTTTTCCACACCAAGAGAATGCTAAGCTATTGAGTTTGAACCAGGAAGATTCTTGTCATGAGGACAATGTCAAAAAAACCTATAATTAATACTCTCAGAAACATCCTTGAAACAAGCCAGGAGGTTCTAAAGGAATGATCATTCAAAGGACAAAAAAGAGCTCTTGTATACTAAGCTGGAGGAGATTAGCGAGGTTATTCCAAATGCCCTCCACTAACTGCCTACAACTTGATACGTCCTTTGCACCTTTGCACCGGGGAGTTGGGAATATTCCTGGCATCTTCTTTCAATTTGTCCTAACTGTTTGATATCTAGAAGAAAGTCTTAGAGGCTGGTAGTATGATGCCAGAGTTGTTTCCTGATTTCAGTGCAGGTGAAGCATTCACTGTTTTTTATTATTTTGTGTGCATTTGAGTCTAGGAAAGTGGGATTTTTCAAGGTGCACTTAAACCACTGAGTTTCTTGGAGTTGCTCTGTTTCCTTATTCTTATTTTGTCTCTGTGATTGCATATTATATGATACGTATAGGAGTATATGTTATATGATAACGTAATAGCATATAATTTGTTCTCCATGATTTGGGAATGTGCCCATAGCCTGATCATATTGTTTTTCTTTTTGGAAATGCTTGCTAACACTACATTAATGCTCCTAAATTATGCTTTTTGGATTAATCACAATACCTTCCACAAACATTTGAAAACTAAATATAGATGCATAAAATATTCTTTATTCAGTTTATATCTCTGCTTGTTGAATGCAGGGATTTAAAGAACAGAGGAATGCACAGCCTACATGTTTAGGATTATTTTTAATTTCTATTCAGGTTAACTAACACCAGCATCTTCTAAAGCCCTACTATGTGCAAAGTACTGTGCTATACCCTGGAGATATAAACCTTAGTAATAAACAATTCTGCTTTCAAAGATACTACAATCTTGCAAACTAACTGTGTTATTCATATGTGCCTTTTAGGTTGAGTATTTATGTCGTGGTGCAATCAAATCTCAATGAAATGTTTATCAAGTTCTTTTCACCATTATAGTTTATCATTATTCTAGTTATATCTAAAGAGCTCAACCCAAAGGGAGCATTTCAGGAACATATATAATTATCTAAATCCCTCTCACCAATAACCCTAAAGTGTGTTCTAACTGGTAAATCCACAGAAATTTCCTAGGGTGCTAATTGTACATGGTGAAATGCCCCATTTATCTGTTTAAATCCACCTAGGAGATGAACAACACCATAGTATTTGGTATTAAATACTTAATATTATCCCATTATCAGAGGCAACATTTTTTGGGGGAGGGGGAAGCAACATTTTAAATATGTGAATCTCACACACAAAGCCAAGAAAAAATCTACATATGCACCACAGATGATGCCCTTGGTATCCAATAAACTACCTCCATCTTGCAAAACATTTTCTGATTCACATAACCCATCTAACAGTTTGAATAATAGTGCTGGTTTTTCCTCTAAATGCCGGGGCAAATCCGAATATTATTCATATTAAAGAATTAAAACAAGGCCAATCTTAAAGCTTCTATTCAAATTTTAACCATTCATTGTATATATATACCACATCTTTATCCATTCATCTGTCAATGGACATTTAGGTTGCTTCCATGTCCTAGCTATTGTAAATACTGCTGCAATGAACTTTGGTGTATATATATACAATAGAATATTACTCAGCCATAAAAAGGAATGAAATTGAGTCATTTTTAGAGATGTGGATGGACCTAGAGTCTGTCATACAGAGTGAAGTAAGTCAGAAAGAGAAAAACAAATATTGTATATTAAATATTTGTGGAATCTAGAAAAATGGTACAGATGAACCAATCTGCAGGGCAGGAATAGAGATGCAGACACAGAAAATGGACGTGTGGACACAGAGGGGAAGGGGGGACAGGATGAATTGGGAGATTAGGTTTGACATATATACACTACCAGGTGTAAAACAGTTAGCTAGTGGGACCGTGCTGTATAGCACAGGGAGCTCAGCTCGGTGCTCTGTGATGACCTAGATGGGTGGGATGGGGGGGTGGGAGGGAGGTCCAAGAGGGAGGGGTTATCTGTATAGATATAGTTAATTTGCTTCGTTGTACAGCAGAAACAGACACAGCATTGTAAAGCAACTATACTCCAATTTAAAAAAAATTCCTTTTAACCATTCATGAAAGCACTGCTGAAGTTCAGCTTTTGTGAATTTTTCTCTAACCACTCAGTCTAAGATAGTCAGTCCTACAAATTCTTTTTCTTATTCATGAAGCCCTTTGGGCGCTTTGTCTTATAGGACTTGGATTATCACTCTTCCGTGTCCATGTGTTCTTTTTCTCCCCAGTGAGATTATTAACTCCTCCAGCGCAAGGTCACATCGTGTTTCCAGCTCTTAGCAATATGCTAGAAGGCATGAATATAGAACAACAGCAAGCACAAGCCTCTTTTAGAATGCGAAATACCTGCTTTTTAATCCCTATTCTTACTCAACCAATTTCTGGATATAGGAAATTCATGCTTAAATGGAGCCTTTGGATTGCCTTTGAAGGCAAGAGAAAAAACTTCTGTTTCTGCTAACATAGTAGATTAACTCTACTGCACAACCTTCCAATTGGAACTGGTGAAAATGGCTAAATAAAATATTTTCATAAACACCTATAAAATGCTCACTGAGCTGGTAAGAAACTAAAGAATCCACAAAGGGAAAAATTAAGTATAAAAACGGAAAGCTAGAAGTTGGCAGGCAGCAAAAGCAGCAATTTTCCAAATAGTATCTGCAAAATCCTGGTGCTATTGAGGCTAAGCTTTTGAGACTAAGACATCTGTGTCGGGAAGAGTAGGGTGATCAGACCTCCTGGTTTACCCAGGAGAGTACTAGTTAACGTCTGCTGCTCAGGTGTAATCATTCATTGAACCCACTTTTATTCTTAAAAGTCTATGGAATGATGCATGCTCATCCTAAGTATAAAAGACAGGACATAATGTATGGAACTCAAAAAGGTAGGGGTTCTAACAGGAGATCTTTGCAAAATTCTGTACATCAGTGTTAGGGGGAATATTAAATAAGACTACAAAGCAGAAAGGAACAGCATGTAAAATAGTCTGCATTTACTTTGACACTGGATGGAAGGAAAATGAATTTGCCCCTGAGAAATCATCATCAGCATCAAGCGCTCATGTAAATTTGTTGTTACCTGCATGTTAAAACTGAAGTTCAAGTGGAGAATTGAATTTAAAGTGATTTCCAGATGGGTAGGACTTCCAGGCAACTGGCAGAAGCATATGCAAAAACTCTCTGAGGGAACACGACTTTAACCTAGGTCTCCAAGAATTCCTATTGGTAAAATTTCCAAGGAAAATGAGAAGCACATGTAAAAATAAATCACAGGAAGTGTCAACAAAAGGGCACAATGGGCGAAATACATCAGAATTAGAGGACAGAAGAAGCAGACTGTCAAAGATTTCATATGTGAGAAATATCAGACCTTAATTGCAAGATGGAATGTTTATATTCTGTAAGAAATTGAGTCTTGAGAAGAAGAGTGATGGAAGTGAGACTATAATATTATTAAGCAAAAACCCCCCAGACTTCTAGAACTAACAAACATAATCAATTAAAATAAAAATTTTGATGGATAGGTAAAACAGGAGACCCGACACAGAAAAAGAAAATTAATAAATTGGACATGAAATAAGAAAAAAACTATCTGGAATGCAACCCAAAGCAGCAAGGAAATGAAAAATTTGAAAGAGTTTGGCCTTGAGGAGAAGGTGAGAAGGCCCAATATGTATCTGAGCAGATTTTCAGAAGGTGATAAAAAAGAGGCTGGGGAAAATAACAAAAACAGTTGGGTAATGAGGTCACATGTTTATTGTATTAATTGACAAGCAAACAAATAGATTATAGAAAGGAAGGCTTTGTATAGAACAGTGATGACAATCTGTTCTAAACCAAGGATATGATTAATTCAATTCTGTTCACCTGGGAGTTATAAAAGATGATAGATATCAATTAATTCAAATGAAATCAAGAAAGAGGAAGGAAAAAGAAATAGAAAAGTGGGACAAATAAGGCCATAAAATAAAATGGAAAAACAAATACAAATATGTCAATAATCACAATAAATGTGAAAAAACTACATATTCCAATCTAATGTGTAGATTTTCAGACCACACTTTAGTATAATCTGTTCTCTTTTATTTATTTTATTTTAATTAATAAGTTAATTTATTTGGCCATGCCATGCAGCATGTGGGATCTTAGTTCCCTGACCGAGGATCAAACCCGTGCCCCCTGCATTGGAAGCACAGAGCCTTAACCACTGGACTGCCAGGGACGTCCCTCTCTGCTCTTTTAAAGAGACACATCTACAATATAAAACAACTTTCTAACTTACAAAGGAATAAAAAAATGAAACATACTTGTAACAATGAAAGCAATAGAAATTGTCCCAATACAATAGAAGTTCATTACTCATGTAAAAAATCATTGTAGGTGTTCCTGGTCAGAAAGTAGCTAATGTCTACACAGTGATTCAGGGGCCCAAATGCATTTCAGCTCTTTACTTCTCCACTGCCTACGGCTTTGGGGTCTTCTTCTTAACCTCCCTTTTCTAACCACCTTTCTCACATCCCATTGGCAGTAACTGATCACAGCTCTTTCCAAATGGTCTGGTTGTAGATCTTCATTATCTGGCTATTTAGGAATTAAAAGGCTAGTTATCTGGCAACTGTCCCAACCTTAATACATAAAGACAGAGCAAATTAAAGATAACTTCAATATAAATGCTCCTTCAGAAAAAGGAAACGATAGAGACAATAGTCATAAGAATTCTGGAGGCTTCCCTGGCGGCGCAGTGGTTGAGAATCTGCCTGCCAATGCAGGGGACACGGGTTCGAGCCCTGGTCTGGGAAGATCCCACATGCCGCGGAGCAACTAGGCCCGTGAGCCACAACTACTGAGCCTGCACGTCTGGAGCCTGTGCTCCGCAACAAGAGAGGCCACCATAGTGAGAGGCCTGCGCACCGCGATGAAGAGTGACCCCTGCTTGCCGCAACTAGAGAAAGCCCTAGCACAGAAACGAAGACCCAACATAGCAATCAATCAATCAATCAATCAATCAATCTTTAAAAAAAAAAAAAAAGAATTCTGAAATCCTGCCATGGAGGCATTGTAAAGGCCCTGTGCCTTAGCTGTGGTGGACATTTCTTGATTAAAACTCAATTCTACTCTTTAGAAGAAACTTCCTTTCCACTGTTCCCCACTGTCCTGGAGATTCTACTTGATTCTCCTCCAAGGCAGTGGTTTCCAGGTTTAGCAAGCGTCAGAATCCCCTGGAGGGCTTGTTACAACACAGATTGATGGGCACCATCCCTAGAATTTCCGCATAATTTGTATTTCTAACAAGTTCCTGGTGATGGTGAGGCTGCTGGTTTGGGGACCACACTTTGGGAGAACCACTGCCCTAAGTCACCATCTGAAATGGGCTGGAGGAATATGACCTCTTTGAGGGCACACCATTTTCACTACCAGCTTCCCACCGGGACAAGTTTGGACACAAGAGGGCTATTTTATAGTCACAGGCTTTTTAAAGCCAGACTGCAGTTTATTTAGCAAGACAATTCTCACAGATACTTAGCAGGCTTCGCATCTATTTGCTTCCAGTAAATCCCATGTATGGATAATCATGTTAGTGCTTTCCCAGACACAATTCTCACTCTGATTCATACGTTTGCTTTCTGCTCCCCACCTCCCATGATTGTGTCTTTCACTGCAGTGGGAGGTACCTTGGGGCCATCTCATAAAAGAACAACCTTGAGTTGGAAAAAAGTAACCTTAATCGGTTCTTTGGCACGAGATCAAATCCCTTCATGTAACTGAGAACTCCTAATGGACTTTTGTTGCTCAAAGTTCTTTTCATTCTAATTTTTAAATCCTGGTTTAAAGTGCAGAAACAGTCAGCTTTGCCAATTCTTGAAACTCTATAGTTCTGGACTCTTTCCATTCTTTTCCATCTCTGCTCCCAAGCCAACCACTTCTTGCTGGGACTCATCTTTTCCTTTTTACACCTTGCTATAAGCAGTGAGTAGAAACCAACACATGCACTAACATTTCTAGCTCTTTCCAGATAGTTCTTGCAGAGCTACATATCTGCTAGGCACTTGATCTGCTTTAAAAATTACAGCAGGCAAATTTTTATGCTGCCATAAAAAAAAGCTCTGTACTTCTGTCTTGCTTTATTTTTCCTTGCTGCCTGCCACCCATCCACAGTGCCAAAGCTGCACATTTTAGAATTTGTTAAGGCAGCTTCCCACTTCAAGATACTAATTTCCATATCTGTTAGGGTAATAGTAGCAGATGAAACAAAATAGCCCCTCAATGTAGTGGCTCACGCAATAGAATTCTTTTCTTGCTCAAGTGACTGCCCAACATAGGGGTTCCTGGTTGGCAGGCTATTTACCTATGTGCAGTGATTCAAACATCTATGTTCCTTCCACCTGTGGCTTCACCAAATCCAGAGTTCTTGCATCTCTGTGGATGAGGAAAGAGAGAAGGCACACACTTCTTATGTAAGTACCACATCACTTCTA
Source organism: Balaenoptera musculus (assembly GCF_009873245.2). Taxonomy (NCBI): domain Eukaryota; kingdom Metazoa; phylum Chordata; class Mammalia; order Artiodactyla; family Balaenopteridae; genus Balaenoptera; species Balaenoptera musculus. Next base: position 66,365,011 of record NC_045802.1, on the reverse strand, counting down.
CACGCAAGCCATTAGCAAGAACTACTCATATGGATCCATCTATCACTGGTTCTTTTTTTTTCCTTTGGCCATACTGCTCAGCTCATGGGATCTTAGTTCCCCAACCAGGGATCGAACCCAGGCCCCCTGCAGTGGAAACGTGGAGTCTTAACCACTGGACTGTCAGGGAAGTCCCATATGGCTCCATCTAGATGCAGAAATGGATTAACCGATTGCTGATTGAGCAGCTGTTTCCCAACAACAATTCTATCCTCTGGAGAGGGGCAGGGGCATGGAATCTTGGCTGGCAGTTAGCTTTCTTTGCCACAAATATGAAAGACAATACAGAAACACTTTAGCAGATTTAGGAGCCTATCTTTAAAATTTGGGGAAGAACAGGATTTTTAAATAAGCCACCAAAAATACAAACCACATATAAAATGTTGATAAATTCAACTACATACAAAATTTAGAGCTTCTGTTCATCAAAATACACCATAAAGAGAACAAAAAGACAAGTCTCAAACTGTCTTTGAAGGCTGTCTGCCAAAGACTTTGGCTATATAAACAGCTGACCCTACATATCCAAAATATATTAAAAACTCTTACAAGTGAATAAAAGATAATTCAGTAGAAGCAGTAAGTAAAAATGCATAGATAGCTATTTCCAGAAGATATAGCATGAACGGCCAACAGATTTACGGAAAGCTGTTTAACTCGCTAGAACTCAGAGGAATGCAAAATTGAACTGCAGTGAGTTGCCATTTTACTTCCATCAGATGGGTAAGTGTTTAAAAGTTGGTTAATAAGAAGTATCAGTAAGGAGATGTAGTGAAGTGAATTCTCTTAAAGTACTGTTAGGAAAGGACATTTACACACTAATTTGTAAAACAGTTTGGCATTACCTCTTAAAGGTAGTGGGTACAAGGGTGTTTGCTTTTTCATTATTCAATAGTAAACTGTGTGTGTGTGTGTGTGAGAGAGAGAGAGAGAGAGAAATCTATTTCACAATTAAACATTTAAAACAATAATATTTTGAAATTACACTGTAAGAATTACGGAAAAAGATGTCTTGGTGGTCCCCTTATTGCATTGGACACATTCTGTAACATATTATCCTGCTTCTTCCTCCTGCACATATTTAGAAATGGTCTTCTGTTTCATCACTGTACAAGCAGTGGATAGCATTACTTCTTAGATTAACGTGAAATGCCAATCTGAACAAATCCACCTCATCATTTTAATCTTTTGAGGATTGGTAGATAAAGGGGTGTGAGGGTAGAGCTATGAAATCTTTTCCATCCCTACATGCTATCCTCTGGAGGAAACTCACGGAGGAAGCATACCTTCTGTTTATGTCAGAGGGGTTAATTAAGAAGAGTTGGTGTCATTTCTAATAATTACTAGGGATCAAAATTTACAGAAGGCACGATGAGGGCCTGGCAGCTGTACCAAAATAAATCTTCCTTGAACCACACAGCAGCAGCTGTTACCTCTCAGAACAATTTTCCAAATCACCTTGGCTTTCTGAAAGCCCAACCATGAGAATAGTCTGATTCCTACCGAGTTCACTGGACAGGAAGAAGGGCCCAAGCAAATGCCATACAGCTCTACCCAGTGGCTTTAAAAACTGACACAACTCTTTCCATTTCTCCAGGAGTGAATTTTGAAGCTTCTTCTCTAGGATCCAGAATTTAAGGACAGAAATAGGCTCTTCTTTGTTAACTTTCAAAAGAAATAACCAATTCTCATAATAAACTATCAAGCATACTGTAAATGGGATAGAACTTCAAACAGCTCCATGTTGGGAAGCACAGGAAAAGAGGTTGGAAAAATAAAGCAAAGTTTGAAACTGTCTTTGTGGAATGGGAGGTAACGTCGTCCTAGATCCCCCTCTCTCAGAGAGACACCCCAGAACCACTTCAGTACTACAGTGAGTGGCACAGCAATCCCCTCAGGTGAAATTTTGCTACCTAACTGCACATGACCTTGCTTCCAATGCCAGAAACAAAACACTAACCACTAGAGGGCATAGAAAACCTTATTAGAAATAAAAGTGCCTCAGAGAAAACAATCAGTACCTGAAAAAATGAAACGCTTGAAATGTTCTCTTAGCCAGGTACAGCTTGGAAAGGCAAAGTGAGGATGCATTTTTAAAAAACAATCTCTTCCGGACTTCCCTGGTGGCTCAGTGGTTAAGAATCTGCCTGCCAATGCAGGGGACATGGGTTCGAGCCCTGGTCCAGGAAGATCCCACATGCCGTGGAGCAACTAAGCCCGTGCGCCACAACTACTGAGCCCACGTGCCACAACTACTGAAGCCGGAGCGCCTAGAGCCCGTGCTCCGCAACAAGAGAAGCCACCGCAATGAGAAGCCCGCGCACCACAAAGAAGAGTAGCCCCCACTGGCCACAACTAGAGAAAGCCCACGTGCAGCAACGAAGACCCAACGCAGCCATAAATAAATAAATAAATAAATAATTTTTAAAAAGATACAATCTCTTCCTATAAAATCCGATTCTCCTTTTGGAATATGAATTAAATAAGCAAAATCAGTAAATGTACCTATTTTCCCATTGATGTGAAGCAATTTCTAACCTACCTTACAATTTAGATTAACCCGCAGACATCAGTGTCTTTTTCAAAAGAATTTCATCCAGAAGGGTCCTTTGTAAATAGTAATGTAGTGGCTATTAAAGATTACAGCATCTTTGGCTTACAAAACCAACACTTGCCTAACTTACTCTGCTTAGAAAAGATTCCAAAGGAGTCCTGCATCAGAAGAGATGGGGTCTAGTGTGTGGAGATTTTGTTTGGGAAATAGTATGATCCTCTCTTTTAGGAATTTGACTGTGCCCTGGGCTCACTGGGCTATAAGGTAATGATCATGTGTCTGGTTAACCCTTCCACTGGTTGGTTTTTGGCCCTGGTTTGCGTTGTGATGCATAGGTGATGGTGGCTGTTGGTGATGTTTGTCTTGTCTGTGTGTCTCTCTCCAGAATGTAAGAAATGCATATCAGCTTTGGAGTCCTGCTTTGTGATAAAAATGAATTATTAGGTCACACGACAACTTCCCTTGCCAACCACATTCCTCCTGTGTCTGCTGAAGTACCAATTATCTCCATATTACCAAAACCACTGGGGACTACAGGCTAACTCTTAATAAACATTGATGCACAAGGAAGACGTGAGCTTCCCGGGGACCACACCTGCCTGGGAAAGGATGGAGAAGAGTACGTGGGCTTGAAGGAGATGTGGAAGGAAATTTTGTTTATTCCATATATATTATATATATAATATATATTCCATATATATTATATATATACAGCTATAATAATATTATTATATATAGCTATAATATATTATATATTATATATTATTAATATTATATTATATATATATTATATATATATAATTTTTCATATTAATAAACTGAAGTGCAGATAGCAACTGAGATCACACAACCAATAAATGTTGGAGTCCGGGCTTGAACCCAGTGTCTGTGGGCTTAACTTCTACACATGGTGCCAAAGATTCTATGATGGCTCCTAAGGAGCTCTGTCCAGGACTCCGCTGGTTCTATGTGCATCCAGTTAGTATATGACTAATGGCAAACTGACTTAAAGGCATCAATATTTGCTCATTTTAGAAGTTACAACTGTGCCCTCTCTCACCTTGCATCAGTCTCCCCACTGCAAAACAGGCAGAGCTACCATCATTTAAATAGGTTCGAATCAACCAACCCACTCCTGTTCTTCCAAAAGATAGCTCTTCCTGACTGGAGTTTCTTAAACACAATCAGATAATTGCTTCTAGCAGATAAACAGAAACAATGTAATATTTTCCTTCCAAATAATTGCATTTTAATCAATTGATTGGACTGAGCCTTCATTGTCAATTGCTACTCGATAGCTTATGTTGACCACCTTTAAACTGCCAGATATAGAGAGAATGGGATGTTGATATTTTTTGCTTATATTGGCATGTTTGTGTTCACAGACACTGGAAACTTTTTTAATAACATAATTACATAAATGTCTGCACACATTGTATATACACCCAAGTAGTAATTTCAAAACACATCATAATTTTTAGAACAGATGCAAAACAACTGCCAGATGAATCAGAACAAGCCATTGTTTGGTGCCATGAGCATACTTCTCTTAATTTGCTTTTTTTTTCTCACCTAGGTGTTAAACGACTGTCATTATTTGTGCCGTCTCCAGAGCCTAATCAAGCTCATTCATAGCTTGCAATATCCTTCCACAATAGAACATAACTTTTATTAGTTTCCGTAAGCTTGGTGAAAAGCTTAGATTCATAGAATATTAAAGCAGGAAAGGCCCTAAGGGACCACCTAGTTTATCCCCCTAATTTTACAGGTGGGGAAATTACTGGTATATGGTTCACAGTGGGGAAGGGAGGCAAGGATCTGGAATGGGGGAAAGACAGTATTTCTGTTTCTTTTTCTAAATTTCCTTGCCAATTCTGGCAACTCAGTTTCTCTGGAATTCTTTTTTCTTCTGTTTTCTTTGATCTCCATCCCTTTCTCTCAGTCTTGGCATCAACTGAAACATGGGTCACAGATCTGTCTCCTTCATACTCCAAAAGTTCCAATCATATGATGCTACTACAGAGGGAGGAGATTTTCAATGGAGAGGAGTGGAGGATGCCATGGTGGGATTACGTCTCCTGACCACATGGTAGATGAATTTAAATTGAACCTAGGATTCCTTTTTCATAAGAGTCTCTCTGCCGATTCTGGCGATGTCCATCTCCACCTCCCACCATACTCCCTTTATCTCTTCAGCCCACCTTTGACCTCTCTCCCCTCTGTTCTCTCCCAGCTCTATATATCTGTTTAGGGTCACTGTCTCTGTGTTGCTTTTGCTAACCCGTCCCCTCTGGGGCCTTACTTTCTGTTAGCTTCAGCTTTTCAGTGCATTTTCCTAAATAAAAACACTTCTTTCCCAAACAGAAACTCTGGTGTCAACAGCAAAGCAATAATATTTTTTTTAACCCAGTTATATCATAACTGAAATATATTTAACAGGCCTTTTGAATAACTAGGTGAAAATGCTTAATTCTACTAGGGAAAGCTGGGTAAGGCAACATTTACGCTGGAAAATGAAGGAGGCAAGACTGGGGAGGAAAGCATACCAAGCAAATAGAGCCATCTGGAGGTGAATACATATAGAACAAGTGGAAAACTGTAGGGCATGGAGGGTGCCTGGATTTCACATTTCCTGTGGCAGTGCGAGAAAATGATGTAGGAGCAGATAGCACAGGGTCTTTTATATCATCGTAATGTATTTAGATGGGTACCAGGATCTGTTCTTCTGGTTCTTTAACCCCTCTCCTAAACATACTTACTCTCCATCCACTCTTGTACCACTGTAGTCCATGCTGCCATATCTTTTTCTTGGACTACTACACTGTTTTGAGGTACAGATACAAGTGAGAACATGATACATTAAGAAAATGGATTGTAAACTCAGGACAGAGTAAAAATGTGTGGAAGAGTGATAGGAGATAAGCTGAAGAGATAAACAGGCACCAAGACTATTTCCAAGGTCAACTTTGCATCTACTCAACTCTCTTTTAGATCCCAGCTAACTAATGATCTACCCAAATCTATCTATTCAACCGCTAGGAGGGAGCATTCCACCACCAAAATCTTTTTCCCATGCCCCTCTGAAAAATACATGAATGAATAAAGATTCTAGTAGATTTCCAGTGTAGCATAAATTTCATTACAAAAACAAATATCAAAATTACAATATTGTATTGATAGAGATCAAAGAAACTAGTAGAGACGCTCCATGTTTACAAGAACGGGTTGTAATAACGTTTAGTTATTCCAGGCCATCTGTGCGAACATGGAAATAGCCTCATTACATGTAAACACATAATAATAGTAGTTATTAAAATTTGATTCTCTTTGTAGTGTACTCAAACAAAATGAGAAGCAGAGATGTTAAGGTACATTTTCTATGGATGCAGAATCAGGGAAATAATTAAATGCCAAAAAAAAACAACAAACCTAGAGTTTGAAAATTCTTTCTAGGATATCTGAAATTTGTATTAGAAAATCCAAGATGGCCCATAGATTAACCTAACTATTGTCCTAAACTTCATCACCCAGAGTTGACCATGTCTTATACAAGAAGGTCCACAGTCACTGAAATCAGCAGGCTGTCTTTGGAAGGGTTCTCTCCATACCTTGTTGTGCTGTCGTACTGATTGAGTGAGTCTGTCAAAGACCCTGACATCTACTAAGCCCCTAATAAGTGGTAGCTTCCTGCCCTTGATTGGGTGGGGAAAGGGCTCTACTACCTCCACTGGATTTTTACTATTGCAAGTTATGTTGTGATTCTCATGTGGTTGTGTTAAAATATAGCAACACTTTTTTGGGTCCCTAGTCTCTGCCAGGTACTCTGCACAATATTTTTCATATTCAATTTCAATAACCCCAGCTATTGAATGAGTGCTCAGGACTATAGAATTAATAAGCTAAAGAGCCAACATTTAGTTCAGCTTTTTGGTTCTCCAAAGCTAGCATTCCTCTTGCACCTTCCTGTTCTCATGCCGTCAGGTTTTCCCATGGGACTCGTAAGGTAGTTGGAGCCTGAAAGACTTTTCTTTGACATACATTGAAAAAAGATGCCCAATAGTTTGAATCATCTAAGTTTCAGTTTCGTGGTTGAAGCACCCTTCCTACTCACTCATTCACATTTGAAATTCCTACGAATACAGGTAGTCCTCATTTTGCAGATGCAAACTGAAACCATGAAAAGTGATTTTAATAATCAGTGGGGTGAACAGAAAGGCTCCTGTTCCCAGGAGACACACAGGGTCCTGCTCGGTTTCAGTACTCGTTTGTTACAGAGGTCCAATTGGTGATAGGATTTGGAGAAAAGGAGAATATACAGACCAGAGGACCTAGCAAGCCATGAGGCTGCAGGGTCTTGGTGCTCCGTCCAGGTGTCAGGCCTGAGCCTCTGAGATGGGAGAGCCGAGTTCAGGACATTGGACCACCAGAGACCTTCCAGCCCCATGTAATATCAATTGGCGAGAGCTCTCACAAGATCACTGTCTCAATACTAAGACCCAGCTCCACTCAACAACCAGCAAGCTCCAGTGCTGGACACCCCATGCCAAACAACTAGCAAGACAAGAACACAACACCACCCATTAGCACAAGGGCTGCCTAAAATCGTAATAAGTTCACAGACACCCCAAAACACACCACCGAACGTGGTCCTGCCCACCAGAAAGACAAGATCCAACCTCATCCACCAGAACACAGGCACCAGTCCCCTCCACCAGGAAGCCTACACAACCTACTGAAACAACTTTACCCACTGGGGCAGACACCAAAAACAACAGAAACTATGAACCTGCAGCCTGCAAAAAAAAAGACCCCAAAGACAGTGAGAAGGCAGAGAAATACGCAGCAGATGAAGGAGCAAGGTAAAAACCCACCAGACCAAACAAATGAAGAGGAAATAGGCAGCCTACCTGAAAAAGAGTTCAGAGTGATGATAGTAAAGATGATCCAAAATCTTGGAAATAGAATGGAGAAAATACAAGAAACGTTTAACAAGGACCTAGAAGAACTAAAGAGCAAACAAACAATGATGAACAACACAATAAATGAAATTAAAAATTCTCTAGAAGGAATCAATAGCAGAATAACTGAGGCAGAAGAACGGATAAGTGACCTGGAAGATAAAATAGTAGAATTAACTATCGCAGAGCAGAATAAAGAAAAAAGAATGAAAAGAATGGAGGACAGGCTCAGAGACCTCTGGGACAACATGAAATGCACCAACATTCGAATTATAGGGGTCCCAGATGAAGAAGAAAAAAAGAGAAATATTTGAAGAGATGATAGTTGAAAACTTCCCTAATATGGGAAAAGAAATAGTCAGCCAAGTCCAGGAAGCACAGAGAATCCCATACAGGATAAATCCAAGGAGAAACATGACAAGACACATATTAATCAAACTATCAAAAATTAAATACAAAGAAAAAATATTAAAAGCAGCAAGGGAAAAGCAACAAATAACATACCGGGAATCCCCATAAGGTTAACAACTGATCTTTCAGCAGAAACTCTGCAAGCCATAAGGGAGTGGCAGGACACATTTAAAGTGATGAAAGGGAAAAACCTACAACCAAGATTACTCTACCCAGCAAGGATCTCATTCAGATTCGACAGAGAAATTAAACCCTTTACTGACAAGCAAAACCTAAGAGAATTCAGCACCACCAAACCAGCTTTACAGCAAATGCTAAAGGAACTTCTCTAGGCAGAAAACACAAGAGAAGGAAAACACCTACAAAAACAAACCCCAAACAATTAAGAAAATGATAATAGGAACATACATATTGATAATTACCTAAAATGTAAATGGATTACGTGCTCCAATCAAAAGACATAGACTGGCTGAATGGTTACAAAAACAAGGCCCATATATATGCTGTCTACAAGAGACTCACTTCAGACCTAGGGACACATACAGACTAAAAGTTAGGGGATGGAAAAAGATATTCCATGCAAATGGAAATCAAAAGAAAGCTAGAGTAGCAATTCTCATATCAGACAAAGTAGACTTTAAAATAAAGACAATTACAAGAGACAAAGAAGGACACTATATAATGATCAAGGGATCAAACCAAGAAGAAGATATAACAATTGTAAATATTTATGCACCCAACATAGAAGCACCTCAATACATAAGGCAAATGCAAACAGCCATAAAAAGGGAAATCGACAGTAACACAATCATAGTAGGGGACTTTAACACCCCACTTTCACCAATGGACAGATCATCCACAATGGAAATAAATAAGGAAACACAAGCTTTAAAGGACACATTAAACAAGATGGACTTAATTGATATTTATAGGACATTCCATCCAAAAACAACAGAATACACTTTCTTCTCAAGTGCTCATGGAACATTCTCCAGGATAGATTGTATCTTGGGTCACAAATCAAGCTTTGGTAAATTTAAGAAAATTGAAATCATATCAAGTATTGTTTCTGAACACAATGATATGACACTAGATATCAATTACAGGAAAAAAACTGTTATAAATACAAACCCATGGAGGCTAAACAATACACTACTAAATAACCAAGAAATCACTGAAGAAGTCAAAGAGGAAATCAAAAATTATCTAGAAACAAATGACAATGAAAACATGGCAACCCAAAAACCTATGGGATGCAGCAAAAGCAGTTCTAAGAGGGAAGTTTATAGCAATCAATCCTACCTCAAGAAACAAGAAAAATCTCAACTAAACAACCTAACCTTACACCTAAAGCAATTAGAGAAAGAAGAATTAAAAAACCCCAAAGTTAGCAGAAGGAAAGAAATCATAAAGATCAGATCAGAAATAAATGAAACAGAAATGAAGGAAACAATAACAAAGGACAATAAAACTAAAAGCTGGTTCTTTGAGAAGATAAACGAAATTGATGAACCATTAGCCAGACTCATCAAGAGAAAAAGGGAAAAGACTCAAATCAACAGAATTAGAAATGAAAAAGGGGAAGTAACAACTGACACTGCAGAAATACAAAGGATCATGAGAGATTACTACAAGCAACTATATGGGAATAAAATGGACAACCTGGAAGAAATGGACAAATTCATAGAAAAGCACAACCTTCCGAGACTGAACCAGGAAGAAATAGAGAATATAAACAGACCAATGACAAGCACTGAAATTGAAGCTGTGCTTAAAAATCTTCCAACAAACAAAAGCCCAGGACCAGATGGCTTCACAGGCAAATCCTATCAAACATTTAGAGAAGAGCTAACACCTATCCTTCTCAAACTCTTCCAAAATATAGCAGAGGGAGGAACACTCCCAACTCATTCTACAAGGCCACAATCACCCTGATACCAAAACCAGAGAAAGATGTCACAAGAAAAGAAAACTACAGGCTCATATCACTGATGAACATAGATGCAAAAATCCTCAACAAAATACTAGCAAACAGAATCCAACAGCACGTTAAAAGGATCATACACCATGATAAAGTGGGCTTTATCCCAGGAATGCAAGGATCCTTCAATATATGCAAATCAATCAATGTGATACACCATCTTAACAAATTGAAGGAGAAAAACCATATGATCATCTCAATACATGCAGAAAAAGCTTTCGACAAATTCAATACCCATTTATGATAAAAACCCTCTAGAAAGTAGTCATAGAGGGAACTTACTTTAGCATAATAAATGCCATATATGACAAACCCACAGCCAACATCATTCTCAATGGTGAAAAACTGAAACCATTTCCACTAAGATCAGGAGCAAGACAAGGTTCTCTACTCTCACCACTCTTATTCAGCAGAGTTATGGATGTTTTAGTCACAGCAATCAGAGAAGAAAAAAAAAAATAAAAGAAATCCAAATCAGAACAAAAGAAGTAAAACTGTCACTGTTTGCAGATGACATGATACTATACATAGAGAATCCTAAAGAGGCTACCAGAAAACTCCTAGAGCTAATCCATGAATTTGGTAAAGTAGCAGAATACAAAATTAATGCCCAGAAATCTCTTGCATTCCTATACACTAATGATGAAAAATCTGAAAGAGAAATTAAGGAAACACTCCCATTTACCATTGCAACAAAAAGAATAGAATATCTAGGAATAAACCTACCTAAGGAGACAAAAGACCTCTAGACATAAAACTATATGACACTTATGAAAGAAATTAAAGATGATACAAACATATGGAGAGATATACCATGTTCTTGGATTGGAAGAATCAGCATTGTGAAAATGACTCTACTACCCAAAGCAATCTACAGATTCAATGCAATCCCTATCAAACTACCAATGGCATTTTTCACAGAACTAGAACCAAAAATTGCACAATTTGTATGGAAACACAAAAGACCCCGAATAGCCAATGCAATCTTGAGAAAGAAAAATGGAGCTGGAGGAATCAGGCTCCCAGACTGCAGACTATAATACAAAGCTACAGTAATCAAGACAGTATGATACTGGTACAAAAACAGAAATATAGATCAATAGAACAGGATACAAATCCCAGAGATCAACCCATGCACATATGGTCACCTTATCTTTGATAAAGGAGGCAAGAATATACAATGGAGAAAAGATACCCTCTTCAGTAAGTGGTGCTGGGAAAACTGGACAGTTACATGTAAAAGAATGAAATTAGAACACTCCTTAACACCATACACAAAAATAAACTCAAAATGGATTCAACACCTAAATATAAGGCCAGACACTATCAAACTCTTAGAAGAAAACATAGGGAGAACACTCTATGACATAAATCACAGCAAGATCCTTTTTGACCCACCTCCTAGAGAAGTGGAACTAAAAACAAAAATAAACAAATGGGACTTAATGAAACTTAAAAGCTTTTGCACAGCAAAGGAAACCATAAACAAGATGAAAAGACAACCCTCAGAATGGGAGAAAATATTTACATACGAAGCAACTGACAAAAGATTAATCTCCAAAATATACAAGCAGCTCATGCAGCTCAATATCAGAAAAACAAAAAACCCAATCCAAAAATGGGCAGAAGACCTAAACAGACATTTCTCCAAAGAAGATATATAGATTTCCAACAAGCACATGAAAGGATGCTCAACATCATTAATCATTAGAGGAATACAAATCAAACCTGCCATGAGGTATCACCTCACTGGTCAGAATGGCCATCATCAAAAAATCTAGAAACAATAAATGCTGGAGAGAGTGTGGAGAAAAGGGAACCCTCTTGCCCTGTTGGTGGGAATGTAAATTGATACAGCCACTATGGAGAACAGTATGGAGGTTCCTTAAAAAACTAAAAATAGAACTACTATATGACCCAGCAATCCCACTACTGGGCATATACCCTGAGAAAACCGTAATTCAAAAAGAGTCATGTATCACAGTGTTCACTGCAGCACTATTTACAGTAGCCAGGACGTGGAAGCAACCTAAGTGTCCATCAACAGATGAATGGATGAAGAAGATGTGGCACATATATACAATGGAATATTACTCAGCCATAAAAAGAAATGAAATTGAATTATTTGTAGTGAGGTGGATGGACCTAGAGACTGTCATACGGAGTGAAGTAAGCCAGAAAGAGAAAAACAAATACCGTATGCTAGCACATATATATGGAATCTAAAAAAAAAAAAAAAATGGTTTTGAATAACCTAGGGACAGGACAGGAATAAAGACATAGACATAGAGAATAGACTTGAGGACAGAGAGAGTGGGAAGGGTAAGCTGGGAAGAAGTGAGAGAGTGGCATGGATAGATATACACTACCAAATGTAAAATAGATAGCTAGTGGGAAGCAGCCGCATAGCACAGGGAGATCAGCTCGGTGCTTTGTGACCACCTGGATTGGTGGGATAGGGAACATGGAAGGGAGACGCAGGAGGGAGGAGATATGGGGATATATGTGTACGTATAGCTGATTCACTTTGTTATACAGTAGAAACTAACACAGTATTGTAAAGGAAGTATACTCCAATAAAGATGTTAAAAAAAAAATCAATGGGGAAAATTATAATTGCTTCTTGATCTTTAATACTTTTTGTTGAAACATTAAAAGCTCTCCATGTCACTTGTAAACATAAAGGGAAATAGTGAAAATATGAATAGTAAAATAGTATGAATTTAGTATACTATAAATGAAAACACTAGACACATTGACAATGAAAGTTTTTCACTTTTTTGTAAAAACGTATCAAGAGTAACTTGAACAGAGCTTACTTTCTTCTCATTGTAGAAGTTACAACATACATGGAGAAAGCATCTTTTCCATGCCTTGTTGAATTGTCATACTCCTTTCTAAGATTGGATCACCTTTCAACATTGTCTTCTTTGTGCCTTCAGTGTCATGAAATATCACTGGGTATTCCTTTAACGTGAAGGTCTTTTGTTTTGTTTTTTTTTGCCAGCTTCACTTCCTCTCGGACATCTTTATCTTCAAAAAGTTAAAAATAGAACTACCATACGATCCAGCATCCCCATTTGGGATATATACCAAAAAGAATTGAAATCAGGATCTCTAAGCAATATCTGCATTCTTGTGTCATTGCAGTACTGTTCACAATAGCCAAGTTATGGAAATAGCCAACATTCCCGTCAACATATGAATGGATACAAAAAAATGTGGTATATGTACACACAATGGAATATTTCTCAGCCTTAAAAATAAGGAAATCCTGCCAGTTGTGACAACATGGATGAACCTGGAATAAAATAAGGCAGTCACAAACGGATACATACTGTCCGATTCCAGTTCTATAAAGTAGCTAGATAAGTCAAATTCAAAGAAGCAGAGAATAGAATGGCGGTTACCAGGGGCCAGGGAGAAAGGGAAATGGGGAGTAGTTGTTCAGTTGGTATAAAGTTTCAATTATGCAAGATGAATAGTTCTAAACATCTGCTGTACAACCCAGTGCCCATAGTCAACAATACGGTACAATACATGTAACAATGTGTTAAGTTGATAGATTTATGGTGAGTGTTCTTACCAAAAAAATCCCCAAAGGTACATGAGGAATCTTCGGAGGAGTTGGTTGTTATCTGTTACGTTGATTGTGGTGATGGTTTCACGAGTATATACAGATATCCAGACTCATCAAGTTGTACACATTAAATATGTAGTTTACTGTATATCAATTATACAGTTGACATTGTATACTATTTATACAGTTAAAAATTGTTTGTTTTTTTATAAAATCTTCTAAGTTCAGAAAAGGAAAAATGAATTTTCTGGGGAATCTCAAAGCTTTGCTCCTGCTTTCGGTACCGTGTGAAAGAGTCACTTTTAGTCTTTCTTAACACAAATCTTTAAATCTATTCTTCAGAGAATTATTTCCATGATCATATATTTGCCCGTTCTTGAAGTCAATGAGAAAACTGCTTTCACTAATATTTACTTACTACTGTTAACAGATCTAAATGTTGAATGGCAGCTGGCCACCTCAGTATCCACTGGGAATTTACCTTCTTTTAGAAATGAATTTGTTTGACTATGTCATCCCAGACTTTATGATAAGTCAAGATATTTTCTCACATAAATATTTTAGGAAGCAATACAAGGAGCCTCGGAAAGAATTCTTGAAGAGGAGATAGATTTCAGTCTAGATTCTCCCTGTAAGGCACTTAAACTCTTTCTTCCTGTTCTTTAAACACTGTTCCAAAAAATACTTCAGCAGCGCACTATCTCCAGATTTGAAGTATCTTCTAGAAAGGGCATAAAATGTGCCCTACCCAGGGAAGACAGAATAGCTGTCCTTTCTGTTCAATGTGGCACGACTTTCATTGTCGTGCAAGACTATGTTGTGATGGAACATGGGAGGAAGCATTCAAAATGATTATCTTGGGGTTTTGAAGAGCCTTAATTATGATAAAAGTGGTATTTTGACAATTCTTTCAACAATGTGGGAAAAAAAGGAGGCTTTGTACTTAAATGACTTATTTCTTTAATTATTCTAAAGGTTCGCTGTACGTGAAGAGGGTCTTTTCCCAACTCCCAGGCAGTTCTGAGTTCCACAAGGCAGATTAGCCACAAGGACATGCTTTAATAAAAGGAACAGTGGGGCTCAAACTGCACAGTTGTGATTGTAAACTTTATGCTTCCAAATTTCCCCACACTTTAGAATAGATGAAGTTCAGGGCCTGCTATCTGTACAACAGTAATGGACCCAGCTGTGTCTTCTCCTATACTACCCACTTATTCCTTCAAAGAGCTGAGAACAGGAGTCATATTTCAAATAAAAAGCACATGTCCTCTTTTGATAGATTGGGGGCATCTTGGTGTGGTGGAGTAAGCCGTGTGCCTTCCCAAATGAAGTTATACAGCAAGCCTGAATTTGTTGTTTGGAAAATTGCAGTGTAACCATCTTAGGGAATTTAATTGTTAAAGGATGCTCTAAAACACTAAAAAGAAAATGTAAAGAGAAAAAGAGGATTAGCAGTAAAACTATCAGTAAGTAAATGTCAAAACCAGGGATAATTAATATTAATTCAACAGCTGTTTAATGAGCAAATACTTTATGCCAGGCAGGGCTGCTATTAGTGCAGTGTGTAGACTGCACAAAAGTACCTGGATACACACAAAGAAACCACGTGGGCTAGAGTCCGGAAAGGTTTTCGACTCTGGGGATAACATGGTGAGCCAAAAAGACAAAGTCTCTCTCCTAACAGAGCTTACATTTCAGCAGAGAATGCAGACACATTAGTAGGCAATTACATACATACCAGTGTGTTGGTTGTTACGTGCATGGAGTGCCATGGGCACACACAAGAGGACCCTGATTCAGGCAGAGGATTCCTGGAGATGGTCGCGAATAGGCTGATACCAGAGGGTGAGTAGGATTTAGACAGACCCACACGCAGACTCTGGGCAATGTGAGTGTTTCAGACAGAGGGAATGAGATTGGCAAAGACCCAGAAGTGCTACTGAGGTTGGTGCTTTCAAGACTCTGAATGAATTCCATTTTAGTTGGCGCATCAAGAGGAAGGATGAAGCATGAGGCTGGAGAGGTGGGCAAAGGCTTGCTCATGCCGAAGCCAGCTGACCTTTGCG
Source organism: Balaenoptera musculus (assembly GCF_009873245.2). Lineage (NCBI taxonomy): Eukaryota > Metazoa > Chordata > Mammalia > Artiodactyla > Balaenopteridae > Balaenoptera > Balaenoptera musculus. The sequence continues at coordinate 66,349,422 of NC_045802.1, read as the reverse complement.
AAGTGGCTGGAGCAGTGAGCAAATGTCCTCAAGCAGGAAGGGAGGGGGGCAGGGCGACAGGATTTGTATTTTCAAGAGACCATTCTGAGTACAAGGGCTGGACTGATTTAAGGGGAACGAGAGGAGAGGGAGGATATAAGTGAGACTGCTTTGAACATACCTCACGTTGTAGTTTTTACTTTGGAGCCATGTAAATAGTGTGTTTCAACAACATTTAAATAAATTAAAAGGTAATCACTTAGAATTGAAAGTAAAATAAAATGGACCGCCTTAACTGTATATCTATTTGGTGACAAAACCACACCGAGAAGAGTTATTCCAAGTGACTTTAAAAAACAGTAAAATGATTGGCCCTAGTGGGATAGATGCGGAGGCAAAAGCACTGTGGAAAAAAATTCTTACACTGTTTTCAGCGATTTTTTTGTTAGAAGAAATGTTAATATGATTATTCTGAGATTTTTCTGTATGTTTTGTGAACAATAGCAAATAAGTCCTTACGTGAGATTTTCAGCAGAGTTGAAAGGATATACAAATATAAAATTGATGAGGTTAAATGAAAACTTTATAGGCTTGGATTTGAACCATAACTGTATTATGCTGTATTTTTTTGTCCTGAACATAGTATTTATTTATTTATTTATATTTTATTTACGGAAAATATACTATTTCCTACTGTGCCCACTGAAAAGATTAGAAACAATGCCCAACCCATTTGCCATGATACAATTATACCCAGAATGTTGTCTGTAAATACTGAAGGGGATCAGGGGATGTTTTTCACACTAAAAGAGCCTGTCTGAATTGGCTCCTACCAGCCAAAGGTGAGAAAATTTGTCCATTAATAAGTACAAAGGATTAAAACACGGTACCTTAGTACGTCTCGGCTGCTGTAACAGAAATACCGTAGACTGGGCAGCTTATAAACAGCAGAAATTTCTCACCGCCCTGGAGGCTGGAAATCCAAAATTGGGGGGCCAGCATGGGCAGGTCTGGAGAGCCTCTTCAGGGTTGCAGACAGCTAACTTCTCCTTGTGCCTTAACATGGTGGAGAACAGAGAGAGGAAGCAAGCTCTTTTGTGAGTCGTAAAAGGGCACGAATCCCACTCGTTAGGGTTCTACCCTCATGACCTTATCTAGTCCTAATTACCTTCCAAAGGCTCCACCTCTTAATACTATCACATTAGGGGATAGGATTTCAACATATGAATGTTGGGGAAACACATTCAGTCCATAACACACTGTAAATATTTAAATGTTTAAATCCATGAATTCACAATGATACCAGAAATAAACCAATATGCAAACAAATGAAACAAAACCATCATTGATCCTTACTAGAGGATGAGAATGACTGGCCTAGTGACCAAGGTTCCTTGAAGGTTTTAGCCATATCTAAACTCTTAGAGCCATACAATGAGTCGCTGGATACAGGGTCAGACCTCAGATTTAAGCAGTATAACATGTCTATGTGGTTTCTGTTTTGCAATGCTTAAAAATCCCTTTTACACTATGGGCCCGAGAGAAAGCTCATTATTACTTAAAGCAATAGGCCTCACTCACCAATGTGATACCACCTTTCCCATTGTAAATGGAACTACAACTCTCTTTGGGCTGCTACCAAAAATTTTGTCAGGAATATCCATCACATAAATGAAATTTCCTAATCGTTTATACACATTCTAAAGAAACTGATTCCTCTAAGTTTAAGTAAGTAAATATGTCTTTTAATTAAAAAAATATATAAACAGTGACAGCTACAGAAGTAAATATCAAACACAAAAAGACATTTCTTCCACTAAGTAACTTCCAAAGATTGTCATTTTCTTAAAGGCAAAACAAACAACCACAAAAGACTTATACAAATTTTAGCTAACTGGTAAAATCTCAAATTTTGCTAATTTATGACACCATTGTTTCTCTTTTTTTCCTCTAAAAAATGACAGCAAAAAAATAAAAATAAAATTGTGAAGCTCTGCAAGATAAAATAAAAGTTACCATGGAGAGGTGTCAGAAAGTACTACAGGGGCGTTTTCGGAAGATGGCGGAAGAGTAAGACGCGGAGATCACCTTCCTTCCCACAGATACAGCAGAAATACATCTACACGTGGAACTGCTCCTACAGAACACCCACTGAACGCTGGCAGAAAACGTCAGACCTCCCAAAAGGCAAGGAACTCCCCACGTACTTGGGTAGGGCAAAAGAAAACAGAAATAACAGAGACAAAAGAATAGGGACGGGGCCTGCACCAGTGGGAGGGAGCCGTGAAGGAGGAAAGGTTTCCGCGCACTAGGAGCCCCTTCATGGGTGGAGACTGTGGGTGACGGAGGGGGAAGCTTCGGAGCCACGGAGGAGAGCGCAGCCACAGGGGTGCGGAGGGCAAAGCGGAGAGATTCCCGCACAGAGGCTCGGCGCCGAGCAGCACTCACCAGCCCGAGAGGCTTGTCTGCTTCCCCGCCGGGGCGGGCGGGGCTGGGAGCTGAGGCTCGGGTTTCGGTCGGATCGCAGGGCGAGGACTGGGGTTGGCAGCGTGAACACAGCCTGAAGGGGTTAGCGCACCACAGCTGGCCGGGAGGGAGTCCGGGAAAAAGTCTGCAGCTGCCGAAGAGGCAAGAGACTTTTTCTTGCCTCTTTGTTTCCTGGTGCGCGAGGAGAGGGGATTCAGAGCGCCGCCTAAACGAGTTCCAGAGACGGGCGCGAGCCGCGGCTACCAGCGCGGACCCCAGAGACGGGCATGAGACGCTAAGGCTGCTGCTGCCACCACCAGGAAGCCTGTGTGCGAGCACAGGTCACTCTCCACACCGCCCCTCCCGGGAGCCTGCGCAGCCCGCCACTGCCAGGGTCACGTGATCCAGGGACAACGTCCCCGGGAGAACGCACGGCGCGCCTCAGGCTGGTGCAACGTCACGACGCCTCTGACGCCGCAGGCTCGCCCCGCCTCCTCCGTACCGCTCCCTCCCCCCCCCCCCGAGTGAGCCAGAGCCCCCGAAGCAGCTGCTCCTTTAACCCCGTCCTGTCTGAGCGAAGAACAGACGCCCTCAGGCGACCTACACGCAGAGGCGGGTCCAAATCCAAAGCTGAACCCCAGGAGCTGTGCGAACAGAGAAGAGAAGGGGAAATCTCTCCCAGCAGCCTCAGAAGCAGCGGATTAAAACGCCACAAACAACTTGATGTGCCTGCATCTGTTGAATACCTGAATAGACAACAAATCATCCCAAATTCAGGAGGTGGACTTTGGGAGCAGGATATATTAATTTTTCCCCTTTTCCTTTTTTTGTGAGTGTATATGTATATGCTTCTGGGTGAGATTTTGTCTGTATAGCTTTGCTTTATAATAGCTTTATTTTACTTCACTATATTATAGCCTCTTTCTTTCTTTCTTTCTTTCTATTTTTTCTCCCTTTTACTCTGAGCTGTGTGGACGAAAGGCTCTTGGTGCTCCAGCCAGGCATCAGGGCCATGCCTCTGAGGTGGGAGAGCCAACTTCAGGACACTGGTCCACAAGAGACCTCCCAGCTCCACGTAATACCAAACGGCAAAAATCTCTCAGAGATCTCCATCTCAACATCAAGACCCAGCTTCACTCAACGACCAGCAAGCTACAGTGCTGGACACCCTATGCCAAACAACTAGCAAGACAGGAACACAGCCCCATCCATTAGCAGAGAGGCTGCCTAAAATCATAATAAGGCCACAGACACCCCAAAATACACCACCAGACGTGGACGTGCCCACCAGAAAGACAAGATCCAGCCTCATCCACCAGAACTCAGGCACTAGTTCCCTCCACCAGGAAGCCTACACAACCCACTGAACCAACCTTAGCCACTGGGGACAGATACCAAAAACAACGGGAACTACGAACCTGCAGCCTGTGAAAAGGAGACCCCAAACACAGTAAGATAAGCAAAATGAGATGACAGAAAAACACACAGCAGATGAAGGAGCAGTGTCAAAACACACCAGACCTAACAAATGAAGAGGAAATAGGTAGTCTACCTGAAAAAGAATTCAGAATAATGATAGTAGGATGATCCAAAATCTTGGAAATAGAATAGACAAAATGCAAGAAACATTTAATAAGGATGTAGAAGAATTAAGAGGAACCAAGCAACGATGAAAAACACAATAAATGAAATTAAAAATACTCTGGATGGGATCAATAGCAGAATAACTGAGGCAGAAGAAAGCATAAGTGACCTGGAAGATAAAATGGTGGAAATAACTACTGCAGAGCAAGATAAAGAAAAAAGAATGAAAAGAACTGAGGACACTCTCAGAGACCTCTGGGACAACATTAAGTGCACCAACATTCGAATTATAGGGGTCCCAGAAGAAGAAGAGAAAAAGAAAGGGACTGAGAAAATATTTGAAGAGATTATAGTTGAAAACGTCCCTAATATGGGAAAGGAAATAGTTAATCAAGTCCTGGAAGCACAGAGAGTCCCATACAGGATAAACCCAAGGAGAAACACGCCAAGACACATATTAATCAAACTGTCAAAAATTAAATATAAGGAAAACATATTAAAAGCAGCAAGGGAAAAACAACAAATAACACACAAGGGAATCCCCATAAAGTTAACATCTGATCTTTCAGCCGAAACTCTGCAAGCCAGAAGGGAGTGGCAGGATATACTTAAAGTGATGAAGGAGAAAAACCTACAACCAAGATTACTCTACCCAGCAAGGATCTCATTCAGATGTGATGGAGAAATTAAAAACCTTTACAGACAAGCAAAAGCTGAGAGAGTTCAGCACCACCAAACCAGCTTTACAACAAATGCTAAAGGAACTTCTCTAGGCAAGAAACACAAGAGAAGAAAATCACCTACAATAACAAACCCAAAACATTTAAGAAAATGGGAATAGGAACATACATATCGATAATTACCTTGAATGTAAATGGATTAAATGCTCCCACCAAAAGACACAGGCTGGCTGAATGGATACAAAAACAAGACCCATATATATGCTGTCTACAAGAGACCCACTTCAGACCTAGAGACACATACAGACTGAAAGTGAGGGGATGGAAAAAGATATTCCATGCAAATGGAAATCAAAAGAAAGCTGGAGTAGCAATTCTCATATCAGACAAAATAGACTTTAAAATAAAGACTATTACAAGAGACAAAGAAGGGCACTACATAATGATCAAGGGATCTATCCAAGAGGAAGGTATAACAATTGTAAATATTTATGCACCCAACATAGGAGCACCTCAATACATAAGGCAAATACTAACAGCCATAAAAGGGGAAATCGACAGCAACACAATCATAGTAGGGGACTTTAACACCCCACTTTCACCAATGGACAGATCATCCAAAATGAAAATAAATAAGGAAACACAAGCTTTAAATGATACATTAAACAAGATGGACTTAATTGATATTTATAGGACATTCCACCCAAAAACAACAGAATACACATTTTCCTCAAGTGCTCATGGAACATTCTCCAGGATAGATCATATCTTGGGTCACAAATCAAACCTTGGTAAATTTAAGAAAATTCAAATCGTATCAAGTATCTTTTCCGACCACAATGCTATGAGACTAGATATCAATTACAGGAAAAGATCTGTAAAAAATACAAACACCTGGAGGCTACACAATACACTACTTAATAACGAAGTGATCACTGAAGAAATCAAAGGGGAAGTCAAAAAATACCTAGAAACAAATGACAATGGAGATACAACGACCCAAAACCTATGGGACGCAGCAAAAGCAGTGCTAAGAGGGAAGTTTATAGCAATACAAGCCTACCTCAAGAAACAGGAAACATCTCGAATAAACAACCTAACCTTGCACCTAAAGCAATTAGAGAAAGAAGAACAAAAGAACCCCAAAGCTAGCAGAAGGAAAGATATCATAAAGATCAGGTCAGAAATAAATGAAAAAGAAATGAAGGAAACAATAGCAAAAATCAATGAAACTAAAAGCTGGTTCTTTGAGAAGATCAACAAAATTGATAAACCATTAGCCAGACTCATCAAGAGAAAAAGGGAGAAGACTCAAATCAATAGAATTAGAAATGAAAAAGGAGAAGTAACCACTGACACGGCAGAAATACAAAAGATCATGAGAGATTACTACAAGCAACTCTATGCCAATAAAATGGACAACCTGGAAGAAATGGACAGATTCTTAGAAATGCACAAACTGCCGAGACTGAACCAGGAAGAAATAGAAAATATGAACAGACCAATCACAAGCACTGAAATTGAAACTGTGATTAAAAACCTTCCAACAAACAAAAGCCCAGGACCAGATGGCTTCACAGGCGAATTCTATCAAACATTTAGAGAAGAGCTAACACCTATCCTTTGCAAACTCTTCCAAAATATAGCAGAGGGAGGAATAATCCCAAACTCATTCTGCAAGGCCACCATCACCCTGATACCAAAACCAGACAAAGATGTCACAAAGAAAGAAAACTACAGGCCAATATCACTGATGAACATAGATGCAAAAATCCTCAACAAAATACTAGCAAACAGAATCCAACAGCACATTAAAAGGATCATACACCATGATCAAGTGGGGTTTATCCCAGGAATGCAAGGATTCTTCAATATACACAAATCAATCAATGTGATACACCATATTAACAAATTGAAGGAGAAAAACCATATGATCATCTCAATAGATGCAGAGAAAGCTTTCGACAAAATTCAACACCCATTTATGATAAAAGCCCTGCAGAAAGTAGGCATAGAGGGAACTTTCCTCAACATAATAAAGACCATATATGACAAACCCACAGCCAACATTGTCCTCAATGGTGAAAAACTGAAACCATTTCCACTAAGGTCAGGAACAAGACAAGGTTGCCCACTCTCACCACTATTATTCAACATAGTTTTGGAAATGTTAGCCACAGCAATCAGAGAAGACAAAGAAATAAAAGGAATCCAAATCAGAAAAGAAGAAGTAAAGCTGTCATTATTTGCAGATGACATGATACTATACATAGAGAATCCTAAAGATGCTACCAGAAAACTCCTAGAGCTAATCCATGAATTTGGTAAAGTAGCAGGATACAAAATTAATGCACAGAAATCTCTTGCATTTCTATACACTAATGACGAAAAATCTGAAAGTGAAATTAAGAAAACACTCCCGTTTACCATTGCAACAAAAAGAATAAAATATCTAGGAATAAACCTACCTAAAGAGACAAAAGACCTGTATGCAGAAAATTATAAGACACTGATGAAAGAAATTAAAGATGATACAAATAGATGGAGAGATATACCATGTTCCTGGATTGGAAGAATCAGCATTGTGAAAATGGCTCTACTACCCAAAGCAATCTACAGATTCAATGCAATCCCTATCAAACTACCACTGGCATTTTTCACAGAACTAGAACGAAAAATTTCACAATTTGTATGGAAACACAAAAGACCCCGAATAGCCAAAGCAATCTTGAGAACGAAAAATGGAGCTGGGGGAATCAGGCTCCCTGACTTCAGACTATATTACAAAGCTACAGTAATCAAGACAGTTTGGTACTGGCACAAAAACAGAAATATAGATCAATGGAACAGGATAGAAAGCCCAGAGATAAACCCACACACATATGGTCACCTTATCTTTGATAAAGGAGGCAAGCATATACAGTGGAGAAAAGACAGCCTCTTCAATAAGTGGTGCTGGGAAAATTGGACAGATACATGTAAAAGTATGAAATTAGAACACTCCCTGACACCATGCACAAAAATAAACTCAAAATGGATTAAAGACCTAAGTGTAAGGCCAGACACTATCAAACTCTTAGAGGAAAACATAGGCAGCACACTCTATGACATACATCACAGCAAGATTCTTTTTGACCCAGCTCCCAGAGAAATGGAAATAAGAACACAAATAAACAAATGGGACCTAATGAAACTTAAAAGCTTTTGCACAGCAAAGGAAACCATAAACAAGACCAAAAGACAACCATCAGAATGGGAGAAAATATTTGCAAATGAAGCAACTGACAAAGGATTAATCTCTAAGATTTACAAGCAGCTCATGCAGCTCAATAACAAAAAAACGAACAACCCAATCCAAAGATGGGCAGAAGACCTAAATAGACATTTCTCCAAAGAAGATATACAGATGGCCTACAGACACATGAAAGAATGCTCAACATCATTAATCATTAGAGAAATGCAAATCAAAACTACAATGAGATATCATGTCACACCGGTCAGAATGGCCATCATCAAAAAATCTAGAAACAATAAATGCTGGAGAGGGTGTGGAGGAAAGGGAACACTCTTGCACTGTTGGTGGGAATGTAATTTGATACAGCCACTATGGAGAACAGTATGGAGGTTCCTTAAAAAACTACAAATAGAACTACCATAGGACCCAGCAATCCCACTACTGGGCATATACCCTGAGAAAACCATAGTTCAAAAAGAGTCATGTACCAAAATGTTCACTGCAGCTCTATTTACAATAGCCAGGACATGGAAGCAACCCAAATGTCCATTGACAGATGAATGGATAAAGAAGATGTGGCACATATATACAATGGAATATTACTCAGCCATAAAAAGAAATGAAATGGAGGTATTTGTAATGAGGTGGATGGAGTTAGAGTCTGTCATACAGAGTGAAGTAAGTCAGAAAGAGAAAAACAAATACAGTATGCTAACACATATATACGGAATCCAAGGCGAGAAAAAAAAAAGGCCATGAAGAATCTAGTGGCAAGACGGGAATAAAGACACAGACCTACTAGAGAATGGACTTGAGGATATGGGGAGGGGGTGGGGTGAGATGTGACAGGGTGAGAGAGTGTCATGGACATATATACACTACCAAATGTAAATTAGATAGCTAGTGGGAAGCAGCCGCATAGCACAGGGAGATCAGCTCGGTGCTTTGTGACCACCTAGAGGGGTGGGATGGGGAGGGTGGGAGGGAGGGAGATATGCAAGAGGGAAGAGATATGGGAACATATTGTACATGTATAACTGATTCACTTTGTTATAAAGCAGAAGCTAACACACCATTGTAAGGCAATTATACTTCAATAAAGATGTTTAAAAAAAAAATTACCATGGAGAAACATATACAGAGTTGCTAATTCTATGCATTTAGTTTGGTTAATTCATTGCTTTTATTATATTTTTAAATGCAGGAAGAGTGACACCAGCTTGGGTATACCATAAGACATTGGGTGGTAAACCTCAGAAGTGACCCAGTTTGCATCCAAAACCTCACATCTCCTACCAACCTTTGCTCTCTCTGGTTTAAGAGAATTAGCTACTTGTAACCTAAACAGAAGAAGGACATCAACTTGCATTCTTAGTGCTCTTAATTAGTGTTTCTTACAAATCAATGAGGAAAAACAAATAAGTAGAAAAAAATGTGCAAGGGATGTGAAGCTGCAGTTTACAGAACAGGAAACCCGATGGTCAATAAGCACATGTCACTTATAAGGGAAGAAAGGAGGATTAGACAGTAATGTGACGCCATCGCATACCTGCCTAACAGATTGGCAAAAAACTAGAAGTCTGACCAACAGAGACTGGGTGAGGACGTGGAGTAAAGGGAATCCCCACTCACTGCCTGTCAGATTAGTAAACAGCATGTGTATTTTGAAGGAGAAATTGGTGTCATCTAGAAAAGATGAATGCCTTTTCTTTCATATTATGAAATAATTTGAGCATATAAAAAGCAGGGAAAATATAATAAACATCTACGTATCTACCACCCAGCATGAAACACACACACTGAAAAAGCCCTGTATGTTTCTCCTTCTCATTCTCTTTCTCCTCTTCCCAGATGAAACCAGTCTTGAATTTGGTGTTTGTCATTCTAAGGCTTATTTTGCTACTTATGTATGTATCCATACACCAAGTCTTTGGACTTCATATAAATGATATTATATTGTATATTCCTTCCTAGAACTTGGTCGTTTTATTTTTGTTTTTTGGGGGCTCACCGTTAGCTTTTTAGGATTTACCTATATATCCATGATACATACAGCTGTTGTTTGTTCATTTTAATTTCTTATAGTGTTCCTTTGATGAATACACTGTAGCTTATTTTTCAATTCCCTACAGATGATCAGTTAGTTTTATTTTCCAGTTATTTTAAAATCTATTATAAACAATACTTCAATAAGCATTCCTGTGTAGATAGTTCCTATGAAAATGTGGGTGAGTTTTTCTGGGTGTGTATTGGACTCTAGTGTGGAGTAGTCTAGCCCAAACCTTCTCAACCTTTAAAATGCTCTTGAATCTTTTTCAAATGCAGATTCTGATTCAGTAGGTCTGGGGTTGGAATAGAAATTCTGCATTTCCAGCAAGTCCCAAGGTGATGCCGATGTTCCTGGTCTGTGGACCACCTAGGGGATTTACAGGACTGTTTCCAGGCAGCTTCTTAGTACATCCCAGTGCCCGTCTATCTGTGAGTTTGTAGTCTCCACCATAAATGGAATTGGCCTCCTTTACTCTTTAATACTGAATGGACCACTTATCACAATATACGCTCTCCAATCCACAGAATATACCAAACCAATGTTTTTAAGAGATCCAATAGAGTTTCTTTACAGCCTTAAAGTTGCCATAAGATGCCCCTTGATTTTCACGTATGGGTACATTATACGTAAGCCTTGGCCAGGCACTGAGACTGGGCTGTCACTGAGCGCATACAGTGCTGGAGTAAGAGGTTATGATGACAATTTTCAAGTGAACAAAGTGCTTTGTCCCTTGCCCAGTATTTTATTCTCTTCACTGGTTAGTGAAATTGTGTTGTTCTGTGCGTGTGTATGTGTTTTATTTTAATAAAAAAATAATTTGTAAATGAGTCACAGAGATGAAATGTACAGCATGGAGAATATAGTCAATAATATTGTGGTAACTTTGTATGGGACAGACGGTAACTAGACTCATCATGGTGATCATTTTGCAATGTTTAGAAATATCGAATCACTGCTGTGTACCTGGAACTAAAGTGGTGTTGCAGGTCAACTTTACTTCAATAATAAAAGACAATAGAATCAGTTTTTACATGCTGAAAGAAAAGCAAGATAAAAAGTAATTTGTGTACTTGGTAAAAAAAAAAAAATTAAACTGTGAACAGTAATGAAAAGTCAATCTCCACCTGATTGTGTGATTATGTTATATAGATTGGAGCACTCATCTTGCTTGAGTTTCTTGCTCTCTTGCTGGCTTTGAGGAAGCAAACAGCCATGCTAGGGAACCCCATGTGGCAAAAAAACTGCAGGCAGCCTCTAGGAGCTGAGAGTGGCCCCCAACCCCCAATAATCAATGAGAAATAAAGCGCTCACTCCGACAACCACAAGGACGTGAATTCTGCCAACAATCATGTGAATCTGAAAGCAGATCCTTCTCCAGTCACACCTTCAGATGAGAACATAGTCCTGCCTGCCACCTGGGTTGTAGCTTTAGAGAGAGCCTAGCAAAGCCAAGCCCTGATTCCTGACCCACAAAAACTGTGAGATGATAAATGTGCATTGTTCTAGTCACTAAGTGTGTGATAACATTGTTACACAGTGACAGAAAATTAATACAGTACCCTCCCACAAATGGTGTACATATGCAAATGACTTATACTTTTTTTTCTCCAGTCTTGGAAATTATTCAACATAGTCATATATATACATCTGTTACCTTAGTTTTTAAGTCTGTCTTATATTCTAGCGATAGAGTTTCCAAATTTTATTTAACTAGTCCCCATATAATGGACTTCTAGGTTATTTTCCTGAACCTTCAAAGATCCCATCCTGTCACCAGGAAAAGTATAAAAGTGGCTTCAAATGCCTAAGGATGGTAAACCAACTTTTAACAAACTTCTGCTTGAGTTCCTGGTTACCAGCCCTGTTTGTCTTTCTATCACTTCTTCCAGCTGAGGTTTTAACTAGGGTTACTAACCTTTTGGTTTGCTCAGGACTGATGTTTTTTTCTGGAATGCAGGACTTTTCAGTGTTAAAACTGGGAAAGTCCCAAGGGAAAATAAAAATGGGATAGTTGATCACCCTGTAACCCCTAAAAACCAACCAGCGCCAGCGATTGCAGGTGACTTCCACAAACTCAGCCAACAGTGAAGGAAGGACTTGGAAGATGGGCATGCTCATCTCAGCTTGGAATTCCCTCTGAGGCTAAAAATGATAATGCAGTGTCTTTATCTAATGCAAGAATGAAAAGAAGACTTTGAATTTTCTGACTAATAGTCTACCTCTTATTATCAGAGCGATAAACCACTCAACCTACAAGAATAGTATCCACACAAGGGCTTGGATTCGTCCCTCACAAAACAGCAGGGTTACAGCTGCTATCAAGCTGGACAAATGGGCCAGGCAGAAAGAGTCTCTGAAAAAGGAGAGGCTGCGAATTTTAAAGGCTTCAGAAATGCGCTGCAGAGTGTTTGGAGTCAGGCTGGCTAGAGGCCTTGAGCAAATTACTTCCTGGCTCTGAATCTCAGTTTTCTCATCTGTAGGGCCTTGTATGTGGCAGGCGTTAATGCATATAGGTCCCAGCCCTCTCCCTCTCCTTGGAGGGGACAACTAGGTCATGCTGGGTGGACAGAGGTGGGTGTGAATTCCAGGAGGAACAGACAAGCACGTTGTGACTTGATGCTGCCCCACGTGTCAAGTGCCCTGGGAAGGAGGTGCTGACGTGACCGTGCTCCCTGCACACAGAACGGTGAAGAGCAAGGTTCACTGAACACCTGTATACGATAGACCCAGGGACAGAGACATGGCTGATCTGCTCAGGAGCACGTCTGGGTGTTTCCACAAGGAAAAATAGTTAGGAGATGCTTTCTCATGCCCACTGGAAAGATTTCCTGCTCTAAGTTTACTACTTCATGTTTTGTGGTAGGCATTCAAAGCCATCCTCCTGCTTAAGAGGGAAAAAAAAAACACTTTCAGATGCTAGAAGACGGTAAATTCAAGCACCTTTTAGTCTTCTCTTTCTTGGACTCAAAAAACCCAATTCACGTACCATTTCCTCAGGAACAGCAGACGTACCTGTGCAGCAGCTTCGGGCCCTCCAACCCCAGCTGTCATCACGCAGTCCCTGTGCTCGAAGGCTCTGAGACGAAGCTGTCACCTGCGCTTTTGCCAGTTTAGCAGTCAGGCTAAGGGGAAGGAAAAGGGGCCCCTGGCAACCGGCACCCTCCTCTCACTCATGATACTCTAAACAGAGACACCGATGCCTATGTGTTTGCTATTATTTATTTGCGAGGGTCCTGTCTGCAGAAGGGCATTTACAAACAAACAAACAGGGACTTCCCTGGTGGTGCAGTGGTTAAGAATCCGCCTGCCAATGCAGGATACACGGGTTCAAGCCCTGGTCTGGGAAGACCCCACATGCAGCAGAGCAACTAAACCCGTGCTCCACAACTACTGACCTGCGCTCTAGAGCCAGCGAGCCGCAACTACTGAGCCCATGAGCCACAACTACTGAGCCCGTGAGCCACAGTTACTGAAGCCCACGTGCCTAGAGCCCGTGCTCCGCAACAAGAGAAGCCACCGTAATGAGAAGCCCATGCACCACAACGAAGACCCGATGCAGCCAAAAATAAATAAATAAGTTTATAAAAAATAAAATAAAATAAAATGTATCCCTATCTCAGGAGCCCTTGGGGCCCCTCTAATGAAGGCAAAAATAAAAAATAAACAAACAAACAAACATCTGTTGGGGAAGGAAAACAAAATTAGTAGTTGAGAGTAATGAAAGTTCCTGATGATATTTAGAATTGACAGGAATCTGGCGTCTCACTCATTTCAAGTAAGAAGGTGTTATCAAAAAGAGAGATTGTTGGGGACTTCCCTGGCAGTCCAGTGGTTAAGACTTCACCTTCCAATGCAGGGGGTGTGGGTTCGATCCCTGGTTGGGGAGCTAAGATCCCACACGCCTCACGGCCAAAAAACCAAAAACATAAAACAGAAGCAATATTGTAACAACTTCAATAAAGACTTTAAAAATGGTCCACATGCAAAAAAAAAACTTAAAAAAAAAAACAGAGAAGAGAGCTGTCATTAAACCACTGTGCCTGGGCCATGGGGCCAAAGAAAGGAGACAGAAAACTTGGGAAGAGCATCAGATGAACTTCCCTTTGGCGGTTCAGGCAGCAAGAAGAAACAAAGTGGGGGAGGTGGTCCATTCTGATCCTTCTCTACATTTTGTCCTCTTAGGTCGCTCGTTCCCCACTCTCACACTCTGCCTCTGAGACCTTTTCGTGATGGGCTTTCTGACCCTGCAAACCTATAATTTATAAAGCCATTTAAGAAGAAGCTAAGATTGCATCCCTGAAAATGTCACTCAAGATTTTGCAAGAATCATTTCCATCTCCTTGGTTACTTCAACCCATCCAGATGACATGTGCTTCTTTCACAAGTATGTGCAGAGAAGGGGCACTTGAGAACTCCAAGCTTCAGGCAAGAGGGTGTAAACTACCCACATTCAATAGCAATCACAGTAGAAAAGGCAACTTTATGTAGAGTTGATAAGTAACCCAATAATGATGCATGTTTCCACTTTTGAAGTTTTTTCTGTCCTAAGTCATTCATTCATTTACAGACGTTTCTTCAGCCCTAGTCATCTTCCCCCTCATGTGCCCGAGTTTTGCACAGACACCTTTAATTCTCTTGCTCCTCTGTACCATCCTGGTCAATACAATCCTGGAGAAACGAAATATCCACTTATTTCATTCCTGCAGCTGAGTAGACAAATATTGGCTTAGCAAAGCACACAATTTCATGTGTTTGTCTCACTTTAATGCATACATTTCCAATGGGCATACAATGCTGCTTGCTAATCTCATTATAGATCCTTAGCATTCCCTTTCCTGTTCCCTAAAGTGACTTTTCAACACATTGCCCTCTCTGCTCGAACACCTTGCTTCCTCTATACCCCCTTCACTGTCAACAGATGACCTTGCCCTAAAGTTCTAAGAGAAATTAGGTACAATGAGATAGGAACTCCTTCCCCTTTCCTCCAATAAATTCACCAACCTACAGGATATCAATCTAAATTCACCTTCCCTTCAGCTGGATGAATACTCTATCCCTGCTTCTATCAATCACATATCAACCATCCTCTTTTTCTTTCTCAAGAAGAACTTCACTCATATAAGTGTCCCTTCTCTCTCCTGCATCATTAGTTTCTGCTTTGTACCAGATCATACCAACGTGAAATAAAAGTGGCTCTGGCCTTTAATACAATACAAAACAGAACCACAAAGACCTCTCTTGACAATTTCCCTATAGCTACCAATTCCTTACTCTTCCTTACCCTCCCCAAGCAAACATCCTTGAAGAGCTGTCCTGAGTTCCTATCTTCACTGCACCTTGACATCTAGCTAACACTGCTCATCAAAGTTCCCAGTGACCCTCACTTTGTCACATTCCTTTTCTCTTGTTGCCTTACTCGATTTCTAGGTAGTATTTGGGGCAGACGGACGTTCTTTCCTTCTTCAAACACTTTTTCTCCTTGGCTTCTGTGATATCACTTTCTCCTGATTTTCCCTTTACTTCATTGGGGTCACTCATACCCATCACTCCCAGTCTCTTGTTAACTCTTGCTTTTCTGCTTGGCTCTTAAATGTTGGACTGTTCCCAGGGATATGTCCTGGGACCCTTTGTCCTCCCAAAGTATCCTCTCCCTCGGTAGTTCCTTGTATCCCGTTTAAATGTCACTTTTAGGATGAAAAGTCTTGCAACATACCTTCTAGTATTTCCCATATCAGTAAGTGACACTTGGAACTGAAGGTCAAAAAGGGGATGGAGTCCTTTTTGTTTTCTCTCTTTCCCTTATGTCTCATATCCAATCCATTAGAAGGTTCTGAGGACTCTTCCTCCAGAAGACGTCCTGAATCAATCTGCTTCCCTGAATGCAATCCACCATCATTACTTCTCTGGATTATTCCATTAGCCCCTTAATATTCTCCTTGCTTCCATGTAGGTATTATCTTTATTTTATGCATGAGGAAACTAAAGCTCAAAGGGGTGAAATAACTTCATATGTTCATTCAAAAATATTTCTGAGCACCTGCTTTGTCCTGCTGGATGCTTGCCTAAGTTGCATGATGAATAAATGGCAGTTCTAGTTCTATCTGACACTAAAGTCTTATTCTTGGTCTCATATACTGTACTGCTATCAGGAATGTTCCAGAACATTCCCTCCAGTGCAAGAAAGAAATACATAGAAAATAATCCCAGTACACTGTATATAAATACACTGGTATGTAAATATATCATGTGTTTCCTAAAAGTGAGAACAGACCAACTCAGCCTGAGGGCTTTGGGAAGTTTTCTCAAGGGAGCCAAATTGATCTATGTAAATTTCTCCCAAGGAGCTTGACCTCTTTTCCTTTACCAATGTGGCTTCCTCTACAGGGAATACCTTGCAGGTCACATGCCTGTCTAACAATTACTCAACTCTGCAAAAGCATCACCTTATCTGGGAAGTCTTCCTTAACCTCTTGGTATCAACAAAGATTCCCTCCCTTTGTGCTCCTTAGTTGTCTGAGTTCACTGTTATCATGATACTTATTACATTGCATTGCATTTTGGGTTTATACCTGCAAATGACTTGGTCAAATGCTTTTAAAAATATTAGGTACAAATGATAAATCTAGATATGGATACTTGAAAAATCCATAGGGAAATCAGTCACTGTACCAGGGTGGAAAACAAATACAATCGCTTTCCTTTGGTTTTTCCAACGCATCACTTAAGACTCATTTGCCTTTCGTAGCAAAATGGCGGTAGGGTGGTGGTGGTGACATTCCTAAGGGCAAAAGATAAATCTGAAACACTTTTTCCCTCCCTTCTAGGAAGTGGAGTCTCTGTAATTGTATTGCTAAACACTGAGCCATCTCAACCCTCAAAGGAAGTGGGAACTAGGTGTTTTGTTCTCACATATACGTATGTATTTTTTTTATTCAGAATGACTTGAGGTTTAGTTTTAGTGGCTGTTGAAACTCTTGATTCAAGGCTCTTCGTCTGGAATGCATCTGCATTCTGAGTTGTTTATGGATGCTTGGAGTAGCAAGGGGGACTACACCCCATGGGGAACCATGGGCTATCTCAGTAAGACAGTGTTAGGAAGACTCCGTTACAGGATTTGGGCTTCTGTGAAGTGATTTGGGGAGATTCAAGGAAACAAGGATACTCTCTGGGTAAGTCACTGTCAGAAAACAGAGGTAATTCAGTGATTGGGAATCTTAATAACTTTTATCTAGAAGCAAAAGAATGGAGTGAGGTTAAAGTTTTAACTGATAAAGAAGAGGTAGTCACTCAAGTTTGCCAGGAGAAACGGATTGCAATATTGCAATTTTTAAGAAATATATACATTTGGTCATTCAGATAACCAAAATATTTCTCATATATACTTGGTGCTCGTCCATATTTCCTTGGATCCCTGCAGGATGGCGAGGAGGGACCCATCCCACACCTGAACTTAGTGGTTAGGTTAGGAGAACCGCTGACTGAAACCACATGCCCTGGCCAGACCCGATAGTAACCGCTTGCATAAGTTGTCTTGTAACAGGAGGTCCTGGTAAGGAACGCGGAACTAATGAGCTATCACCAACCAGCCGGGAAGAACTCAGGAAAGATCAAAAGGAGAAAGGAGACACCAGTCCATAAGTCCTACCAACCTCCCAGAATCCTCCTCGCTGGAATCCATCTTGGCTGAGCAATGCACACACCACCAGGAAGGACCCTGAGTCCGAATGTTTGGCCAGAGACAACCCGCAAACTAACCCATGGCCATAAAACCCGAGACTGCGAGCCACGTGGCAGAGCAGTTCTCCTGGGTTCCCTTACCCTCCTGCTCTCTGCCCGGGCGCCCCATCCCCTGAAAGTCTCTTGTTTTGTCAGCACGTGTGCCTCATTGGACAGTTCATTTCCGAGTGTTAGACAAGAGGCCACTCCTGGGCCCTGGAAGGGGTCCCCCTTCCTGCAACAGTTAGACAAACCCAATTAGAGCTCCTGCGGTCGGTCTGTTATGTAGTAGCTGTGGACCATGCAGGGAGCAGAGTCTGAATTGGTCCTTGCAGTCTCCCGGGCCCTGCAAGGGGCTGCCTCTAAGGCAGAGGTCTTGGGCCAAATGCAGATAAACACACTCTCGGACGTAGTGTACTGCAAGTACCGTTTTCCCGTGCCTCTTTCTCTCAAATGTGTACTTTCACACACAATAGATCCCAATAAAGCCTGCAAAACTACCACAATTTTCCTTTTTTAAGGAGGACCAGCTTCCAATTCCAGGGAAGGGCTGTGCGCAGCAAGCACTAATGCTGTGAATCACAAGGATGGGCTGCACATACAGGGACTCCTTGCTTACGAGCTTTTAATGTCTTCTGCCGCCACTGAGGAATACGTCATTTACTCTCTGCCAGAGCTCTGGCTTCTGCCCTTCCACTGGCCATAAAAGTAATAGGCACTGTTTGCACAAATCAGACAAGGCAAATATTATACCTATGGAGTACAAACCCACCTGAACTCTTTTTGATCCCTTCTCACGAGGTTACTTGGATGTGTCACAGTAAGAGGATTTGGTTCTGTTTCCTTATCAGTGCAAATCTTACAAGCAGGTAGAGCAAATAGGCAAATACAGAGTTTGATTTGAGAGGCACAGAGAACGGCCTTTGTCCAACTCCCCAGCCTCCACAAAGTCTATCTCCCCCATTGGTCTATTCCCTGATTTCAAATGTTTCCCTTTGTGGGTATTTGCATTCAAGTCTCGACATGAGTTTAAGTTGAAGGAATACATTCTTGGTTGTGTAATTCTACATCAGTTAGCCTGTGGTGGAGGTACTTACTTCAGCATGGCTGGTTGAAGTCCAAGGGTATTGAGCTACAGTTTACTCTGCATGTGATAGTAGGTTAGGGTCCACTTGGATCTAATAATATAGAAAATTCCTTTTAGACCATATATTCCACTGTGGCCATTACATTCTGCTTTGGCTCCATTGCCTGCTTATGATTCTATATTATGAGCAAAGAGCTACCAACGTGGATCATGATGAAAATAACTTAATTAGCAGCTTGATAAAAAGTCAGAAATTCCAACAACCCACCTCTGAAGAACATATGCTAGTTCCTAGGAGCACATTCCCAAGTGGGTAGAATATCTAGGAGGTTGGAGATGGTTTCTCTAGGGCTATGTTCTAAAGCGAAGCCCATGCTCTGACCTTGGGAAAAGAAACCATAGATCAAGGTCAACTAGTAACCATAGCTTTAACTCCAGGTGCAAGTGATTGCTTTACCACAGAGTACACAGTCTGCAGGAGGTCAGCTGGCTTTATTTGGGAAATGACACATTTCGGAAGCAGCTACTACATGTATTTCTAGCAGCCAAATCTCAATCAAGCTACCCTGTATTCATTTGCATGCTGAATGTCAGAAATGGGTGTTTATTGGTGAAAAGTATTGATTTGTTGACTAGTGTGAGGACTGTTAGAAATGGCATCTCATTGGTAAAATCGAAGTTTCTAAGATATATTAGAAATATTTTAGAGACACCCCTCCCCACCTACTCTACCTACCTCTCACAAGGCCAGGGTATAAAACCTAGCAACGTCTGTAGCCTGCTGTGTAGGCAAAGCACCTGAGGTCCCTAAATGTCCCTTGGCCTAGACATTAGTTAGGAGGGTTTCTGAATGTCTGACTACAGCGCCCGGAATACTATCTCTGCAATGCTGGTGTTTGGCTCAAGAGAAACTTTCATGCAAAGTAAGGCCAGAAGGCTTAAAAAGACTGAAAGTCAGCACTTCATTGAGCTTACTGAATATTTTGTGCAAATCATTTTTGCCTCCTTGCTAATGTTGATTTAATGGATATCCTGCATGTGGATTAGCATTTATGACACACTTCTTTAGAATCTGGTAGTGAGGTGAGTAACTATTCCTTATCTATCTGAGTCATTTTTGGTAGCCACTATTCTCTAACAAACAAACAAAAACACAAAGAGTTGTGTATGACCTTTTTTTTCTTTTTACCTATTCAAGATGTAGTTTGAAATCATTTTCTAGAAGGATAATTACATAATATGTAAATACCTTTCTAAATGTAGGGATCTGTGGGAAATTTCTCTAGGGATATGGGGAACAGGCAAGTGATTACAAAATGGCATAAGAAGAAGCTTTGAGTCCTTGAAGTGGAGATGGCATTCAAAGCAAAAAGACGGCTGGAAAGAGTCAGAGGAACAGATTTTTCCTTTGGTTCTGCCACCAGTTATCTGTGGTTGGATTTTCCTCTTGGACTTCATTATTCTCAGCTGCAAAATAAGGAAGATGAATAGCAAAACTTCAAAGGTTCTCAAGTTCTATGACTCTCATTTCCGGGAACCCCACAGGGCAGAAGCAAGCAGGCTTCCCTACTTCTCTGGCAAGTCAGCAGGAAGGTGATTCTATCCCAAGCAGACTCACCCTTCTGCTTGAACTTCAGCTAACTGGACCTGCATTGAGATAAACAATCCTCCTCTTCAGTATGGTGTTATTGGAGGAGAGTGGGAAATTTCAAATATTCGCAGCTTAGTGGGAATGAATTTAATTGAATTGCTTTCTTTCTGATGATTGATAGTTCATGAACAAGTATGTGGATTGTTTTTCCCTGAGAGGGAGGAGAGGTGAGAAGGAAAAGAAGTGAGAGGTCGTTTTGATCTATGGTACAGAACTCATGATGGGAATGAGGGAGGGGGTGTGTGCTGAGGGGTGTGTAGGGCATGTGTGAGCAGGCGTGGTGATTAGTCAAAGCCTGGACATCCAAAATTCACAGGTGTTCGGCAAGTGAGAAGCAAAAATCAGGAAAGGAGGGATAACAAAAGCACATGTAATTGATTAGGGGACCCCTCTCGTTTCACGGGTCCAGGTCCAATGAACCTTGGACCTTGAGTCCTTAGGTTTTAGAGCAGAGAACACTATGCAGAAGGGAAGTCTTCCCCAACCCTCCAGAAGCTGCTGCTTCTGCCCTCTCTACACTTTACTTTATGAGTTGACTCAAAGGGAAGGCCCACCCAGGTTGGGCCTCACCCAGTATGCGTGCAGAGCCATTTTTTGTTGAGATCCTCTTCCCTTGTCTGCAGTACAGGGGGATCCTTGCTGTCTCACCTGGGCACCTCCAACAGAAGCTGACATGGCGTCTTTCTTGACCTGCCACTGCTTGTGCAACATTCCAAACACAATTCACAAATCTTGCTCGGCGAGCATGGGCTGACACTGCCTTGGAAACCCAAGTCACTGGAAAATCTTACAGTCCAGGGAGGGCAGCAGCTGTCTTGTTTTCTTACTGATCATCCAGCCGGTTGCCTATCACTTTTGTTGAGAACATCTTCCAGCAGTTCTCCAAAAAAGGGAGTATGGGAGGGAAATGAGAAACTTTGCCTGTCTTGAGTTTTCTATTATGTTCCCTACTCACTCTTTATTGATCACCTAGTGGGTATAGAATTCTGGATTGTAAATCGTTTTCTGTTAGAATTTTCAAGGGGACGTGCCACTATCTGCTGGCTTGTAATGGTAGTGTTGAGAGTCTAAAGCCGTTCTGCCTCCTCACCCTTTGCTTTTGGTCCCTGGAGCATGTAGGGGTGTTGAATTACACTGATGTTTTGAAATTTGACAAAGATATACGCTGGTGTTCTTGTTTTAATTATGCTGGATACTCATTTTCTTCACTGCTTGGAAATTTATCATATTTCATTGATAACTTCTCCATTTTCTCTATCCTCCCTTTCTAAAAGGCATTTTTAGTTGGATGTGGTTATGTCCTAGCTTGATTATCTAATTTGCTTATATTTTTTTTCTTCCATTTTCCCAACTTTGTTTTGTTGTTCTATTTGGCGTTTTGTCAAGAGTAAGTTTTCAAAAATTTTTATTAAGTTATGTTTTTATTCTCCTCAAAATACCTCATTTTAGAGTTTACTCCTCACTTTACTACCTTAGTCTCTGCATTTTTCTTTTCAGTAGCATCATTTCAATCAAAAGAGTCTTCAGGAGGAGAAACAAACTAACCAAGCAGACAAAACCCACAAGACTACAGAAGTGTCTTAAAACTGTTGAAATAAAGATGACACTCTTCTTCTTCAGTCCCCCCTCTGTGGCCACGTGGGTTGAGGTATTCTTGTGGCTCTAGTGGCCCATGTTCAAGGTTTTATCCTACCTCTAAGATTCTGATTCAACCAGAAGTTTCAGGAAAGAACTGAGTTGTCACTGAATCCTTAAATAGAAGGAGTACACAATCCTTGTAGCCAAAGCAATGAGCAAAGCCTTATAGTAGCACCTTCAAAATCTAGATTCAGACTGTAGAAAATCAGCATTCCAGAGTGGGAAAGTATACCACCATGATTCTTCTGCTCAGTTCCAGAATTATAAGCCAGGATGCTTCACTTTCACCAACTCCAGAGGACCAGAAAGGCCATTTAGAATTATCCTTGCTATCAAAAACTTTCTGGCAACTCAAGGACAAAGTCTAATTGTACCCATATCTCTGTACCTATGCTCTGTTGAGATTAATTTTCACAAGGAAAATTTTTTTTCTGGTTTTTGTTTTCCTTTTGGGTGTGAAGATCTGAAATTCCATAGTAATAGAGCAGACAATGCTAAAGCTTTTTTTAGCACAGGCTGTTCCCTAATATAAAAGATATATTAAAAGATATATTCCTAATTTGCATTTATCTCAAGTTCCAGAGTTGGGGAGTGGGTAGCAGCATGTAAGTGCCTCCCTGCCGAAAGCAAAGCGTTCCTTGGGTCAAGGAGACCAGGAGAGATCAAGGACAGAGATTGGCAGTTTGGCTGAGATTTATGGAGTTTTAAATATGCACCTTTCTGTCCTCTTAGATGCAATGGTAAAAGAAGAAGTGTTGGAAAGGCCTCATTCTCTCTGAGTGGGAGGACTCTTTAAGTATCATGACTCTGTCCACTGGGAAATCTGATTTTAGCAGATAAATCGAGCAGGAGGTGTCTTGACAACTCTTTCTCATCCATTCTTTAACTTTACCCCAGAGATACAAACTTATTGATTCCATCAAGATTAAATATTTCCATCAGGATAATAATCTCCAGATCCCATAACTGTGTTATCCCACTTCTGGAGTTTAAGGAAATAATTCTAGGCGAGAAAATATAATGTTACCTGTTCTTTACAGAAAATTATTTATAATTGCAGGACCATTGGGCTCAACCTTAGTATCATACAAGAGAAGTGATACGGAAACTGTGCTACTTCCCTGATGGATCATTGACAGTAATAATTATGAAACCCATGTAACAGTAAGAAAAAGGATTTACAGTTAAATTTTAGTAAGAAAACAAGAATACAAAATATCACCTATATTATAACAGCAAATTTTAAAATGTATTAATATGGACCAAGATGAGAAAAAAAAAAAAGCCAAAACAAAACTATTTATCAGCAGTTGTTGTTGAATGTTTGGTTGACCTTTCTTTGATTTTTATTTGTGCTGTGTGCTTACCGTGTAGTCTAATTCTGGAGCAGCTGCTCTATAGAGAAGCAACTGAGAATCTCTGGCCTCTAACAGTGCTTCCTAGGTGTGTTTCATGGTACACTAGTTAGGTCCGGGATGTTAAGGCATTCCATGAAAACAACACAAAGCAAAATAAAACGGTTTTTGACCAAATGCATGTTAAATCTATTTGCTCTCGAAACTGTCACCATCGGGCTCCTTAGAGCCTTTGATATGCTAATATAGAATGAATCTCGAAGAAGGGAAATAAATATGCAGCTTTTTCAAGACACCTCAGGCCACAGACGACATTCCCCCCGCCCCTCCACAATGTACACGCAGAGGTGTCCTGTATGACCCGGGTCCTGTCGAGAAAGCTGTGGGTAATTTCTGGTTCTGACTTGGCGTTGTCTCTGCTTTGACAGAACGAAGCAAACACTGCTGCAGTGTTCATAGTGTACTGTGGTAGCCTAGCAATTTCTTTTCATCTTTTGAGGTCTCTCTTAAGTGTCGCATCCTCTGTGAAAACCTTCCCAACCCCTCCAGGCACAACTAATCCTACTTCTACTTTGTTCCCTTTCCACGTTGCCTTTTGTTAGAGGGCACTGTCCTCTTGGACAATTCTTTGTGTCTGCTTTTCAGCTAGAAGAGTGATTTTCCATCCTCATTTGTGCCTCAGAATCAACTGGGAACCTTAACACAATACAGATGCCCACAATACTGTTCCCAGAGTTTCAGTTTCACTGGGTCTGGGGTGAGACCTCGGCAAGGTCTGTTTGGTGACCAGAGAGAGCACGTCAGCTCCTCAAGGCCACGTGCAAGTTTTACTTATTGCTGTATTACTAGTGCCTGTCGTTAGTGGGTGGGCACAGACTTTTGCTAAATGCCATCGAGAGAAAAAAGAAATGCTTGTTATGCTTGCTTAAGCACTGATTGTCTAATTCCTCCTAGTGAGCTAGATTCCTTCATCTGCCATTTTGGTGATGGAAAGATGGCTACCAAAGCATCCACAAGATGAGGGGAAAAAGAACACGAAAGGTCAGCTTGTGGGACACAAGGAAGAGTGACAAGTCCTCTGGTGCCCACCAAGATTATTGAGTTTTCTGTTTTGCTTCAATCCCATACCTCACTGTTGCTCTCAACCTTAAGGAACGGCTACTCCTGCGAAATATTCTGCAGTTCAACAGGCCAGGGCCTGGGCTGGCCCTCCAATCACTACCCAAAAGGAAGATAGATTAGAGCTTGGATTAGGGCAAGGTGAATGTGGTACTCACCTCAGGGGCCAAAAAAAAAAAAAAAAAAAACAGTAATCAAGATAAATACTATTTTAATGCAATATTTTTAAAAAACTGAAGTGAAAACCAAAATAATCTATGATAAAAAAAATCAACACTTTAACCATACCAGAACTTGAGACAAAAGGAAAAATCGGTAATACTGATTCTTCCTTTATTTAAAACTTGAAAAAGAATGCCTATATGTATATAACTGAGTCACTTTGCTGTACAGCAGAGATTGGCAAAACACTGTAAATCAACCATACTTCCATTAAAATAATAAAATAAAATAAAATTTAAATAAAATCAAAACTTGAGTATTAAGTCCATCATTTTTGCATTAATTTTGATTAATAGTTTGTGTACATGCAAACTTTGACTATATGACCAAAAGTAAGGAGAAAAAACTCCACTGTTGTATATTCATATCAGAGAGATCATTGGAGAGGGAAATACAACAGGACTGTCAGATGTAGATGTGGAACTAAAGATTGCTGAAACTATTTTATGTGAAACATTTTGGAATAAAATGAACTAGGGTGGCACAAGAGATTTACAGGAATTCCTGAAGTATTCCTACCAGTGAAGTTAAACTAGGATGAGGGCGTTAGGGAGGCAGTATTGGCTACTTTTAGGAAAAATCTAAAACAGCAGAGTCAGCACTAAAAGTCCAAAGCAGCCATAGGAAGTAGAAGTCACGGTGGGTAAAATCCAGCGAGAGGAGATTGTGTGCCATACACGGAGGGACGAGGCGCTATGGCAATCTTGACCTCCAGTCAGGGCACTGCCCACTCTCTACCAGACCTACGAGGCCAATGAGCTGGAGAGCTGTAACTCAATGGGGCCTCCCTCCTCTCCTACTTAGGAACCCAAGTCTGCATGCAGTAGAAAAATGTATGGGAGCATGGGGACGGGGCTACCCAAAGCTTGGGGACTCAGTGTGGCTCCAGAGCTGGAGGGTTAGGGCTCCAGGTGTGGAGAGAGCATGCAGAGCTCTGATGAAGAACGCTGGCCTGGCAGAGCACCAAAGTACCAGGAGAATTGTCCTGCTCTCAAGGGGAGTCAAGGAGAGCTTCCTGGAGAGAGGGAGCTGGGCTCTCTCTGAGTGAGGCATGCTCTTGGCTCCGAGCCCCACCTCCAAGCAGGGGCTGAACACCCAGCCTTCCCTCCCAGAAAACCTGCTGGAAACTCCCATTCAGTCTGAAACTAGGACTCCTAAGAAAGAAAGAGAATAAGAGCTGCGACAGAAGAGATCTTGCTTGGGGAGCGTGAGAAATTCACTTCCTAGATATGCTTAAGTGCACTGCTCATGGTCTACAAAATATGGGTGATGCATAGACATTGCTTGATGTGTGTAGACCATTTTCTCTTGGGGATCAATGTGAACAATCATTCAAGTTCCCCAAATAAATGATATGATCCTCTCTTTCCTCCATTCCCACATATCACATCAGGATGAAAATTTGAGCAATATTAGATGCCCTTGCAGGGGCTGCAGAGATTTTGCTGAGAGAATATGTAGCAGAAAAAGAAAAAACCAAACAGCCATTGGTGGTACATCGTCTGGTGGCAAACTTCCTTCCTACTGGGATGAGGAAATTTTTTTTCTTTGTAGCAAGATACCTTGACAAGCTGTTCATGGCCTCAATAGTCAGGGCAAACCAGAGGGACCACTTTGCTCTGCCTTCTGAAGTGGGAGGTTCTGTGAGTTTCAGAAGTCGCTGTGATGGATGAGATGCCCTCGCTGGAGATTGGAGATGAAAGGAGATGTGATAGGGGAGGTTGAAGCAGGGTGAGTGGCTGTGGGGCTTGGGGAGAGAAACCTGTCAGGCAGAAACTCACTCTAGAATTGGGCTGTCCGATGCTCTATTCACAGTTATCTGCTGCAGGGGCTTCGCTGTCACCTACAGCTCCACCCTCACTCGTCCCACCACCAAATTTGTCAGCAAAAGTCTCTCTTACCGCAAGTCGCTTTCACAAATGGTGCTGTGAAGGAAAAGCACAGCAAACCAGAAGGGTTAGTGTTCTGTATTTTGGGTTGAAATACAGTGGGGTGAAAGGGAAATGAATAGTCACAGAACGGGAGCTACAGGGGAAATTGAGAATGAAACTGAAATAAAACACGGAAGCAAAAAGAGAGAAGAAACAAAAGCCCTTGAAATCCCTTGGCCCATGGGAGGTGGGAGATGGAGGGATCAGGAATGAGGTTCCTTCCTCCCATGCGGGTGGAGCTCCAGGCACCTCATTTCACTATTACAGTAAAAGGTGCCCCCATAAGGCTGGCTGAGGTGAGGACTTCCAGGTGACTGACGTTGAAATGAGAGCTTAAACGCCATCGCGTGTCACGTAATGGCATAATAGTTTCTTTTCCCAGAATAATAATAATGCATTTGACAAAATGCTTTTACATGAGTAAAGAGAACATAATTTCTGAATATTTAATGCAAAATTGCCATAGGATAAAATGATCATTAAATATGTAAATGCTATTAACACATGCTTATTACGCTCATAACTCGTCTCTTATATAATCCGATCTCTGTGCCCTCATTTGTCACTTGTTCATGGGCTCCACAAATCAAAATGTGGTGCAGCGTCTCACAAGGAAGCAAGTTGATGAAATGCACAAAAAGTATCTCTTTGTCCACTAACAGGAGGTTTCTGCTTTTGGCTTTGTTGGTCTTGAGCAGAGATGGAAAGATGGCGATCAGCCCCCTACAGAGGATTGATGTGATGCCAGGTGGTAAAGAGCCGTTTGGATGAAAGATAAGCCCAAGTATCCAATCTCAAGTGGAGCCCAGTGGTCTCCGTAGGCTCCTTTAATGTAGTACTAAGAAAAGATTAAGAAAAAAATTTTTAATTACCCTTTGTTCATCACAAGTGAGCCAGTTTTCTAGTTTCTCGTGAGGGCTGCTGAGGTGGTATTTATTACTTTAAAAATAAAATGAAGCTGGCAAGAGCAGTCTCCCTTATTCTAACCCTCATTACTGTGCATTTTTCTTCACTTTCATTAGAGGAACCAAGGCCTGCTACTCAAAGCACAGTCTGTGGACCCACAGCCATGGCATCACACAGAGTATATTCAAGATGCAGAATCTCAGGCCCCACCCAGAGCTACTGCATCAGGGTCTACATTTAAAATTTTTTTAAATTTTATATTGGAGTATAGTTGATTTATAATGTTGTGTTAGTTTCAGGTGTACAGCAAAGTGATTTAGATATACATATACATGTATCTATTCTTTTTCAGATTCTTTTCCCATATAGGTTATTACAGAGTATTGAATAGAGTTCCCTGTGCTCTACAGTAGGTCCCTGTTGATTATCTATTTTATATATAGTAGTGTGTATATGTTAATTTTAACAGCATCCACAGGTGGGTTGTATGCACATCTGTGGTGGTTTTACGACGGTGTCAATTTGGATAAGCTCGAAAGACATTGCTCCTGGAGGGTCCCCACTTAGAGTTGGCCGGAGAGAAATTTGCAGGAGCTTGACAAGATGGAAGTGAAGCAGTATCCCTTGCTCTCTGAGAATCCTGTAGCCGCCGTGAGACACACCAATGCATGTCGCTGGGTCCAGGTTTTCCGCACTCTCTCCCATTCCACACCCAGCTCTCCTTTCTGACTGTCAGCCCTGCTAACCAAAGGAACTCCAAGCCCACATCCCGACATGGAGGCAACAGTATCCCTGATTCACCAACATCCCTTCTCCTTCCCGCTGGCTTCTGAGATTTTCCTGAAAGCTCTGACTTGTCCACACAGACCAAAGCTTCAGGAAGTTTCCTTAGTGACTTTTCTTTGATTCTTCAATTCCACTTACTGGACTTACTTCCCAGATCATCTCATGATTATAATAGGTTCAATTCCTAGACTAGACCCCTTGCTCCATATTATTCATGGCGGTCCTGCTTCCCTGGTGGCACCCTCATTAATGATACATTAAAGTTTGGGAAGCCCTGGTCTAGGTTGCATATATGATTAACAAGGAACACTGCAAGTTATCCATTTTAAGCAAGCCCACTGGCCCTATTCCTTAGAGGGTTTATCCGAACAAATTATGTGCTTTTCAAGCAGTGATATAGGGAGCTTTTGGAGTCTCTGGTAACTGTGTGTGAGTGCCCTTTATTTGCATTATTACGATTAGTTAAGTGGGGACAGTGCAGCCTGGGGAACCTACTGAAGTCCCTTCAGCTTGGTTGAATGTTTTAGCTCAAAAGAGGTGGAAGGTAGGAGTGAGAAGTTCCCACTTATTTGATTCTTATGAGTTTTCCTGGTGCATTTCTGAGTGATCATCTGTGAGTTCTTTTGAGTTCTGTACTGACTCCTTCTCTTTCGTTTGCAAACAACAGAAACTGACTCAAAACCAGCCTAAGATGGTTAAAAATACTGCTTTTTCTCACTTAACTGATTTTTTTTTTTTTTTTTGGTTAGGGGAGGAATCAATCTAGTTTCAGGTGTGACTTGACCCAGGGACTTAGTGATGTCATGAGGACTGAGTTTCTTTCCATCCCTCTGCTCTGTATCCTCCTGTGTTGGCCTCATTTTGGGCAGGATTTCTTTCAGTGGCTGCTAGAGAGACTTCATAGCTCTAAGTCCAATGGAACAAACAAAGAGAACGCCTTCTTTCTGGTCACCTGGGCAAAGGTTCTGAGATTAGCCTGATGGGACAAGATGGACGGGCTTGTGTCCCCTGCTTACGCATGACTCATCCACTTGGCCCGGAGAAGAGATGCTCTGATGGTCCAGGTCTAGGTCATAGGCATCGGGTCACCCCAGCAGCTGCAGTTGGAATATCGCCACCTGAAGTACCTTACAATCTTGGGGATTGAGTACCAGTATGGCACAAGGCAGTTCTTTGCAGGGAGAATAGGGAATAGCTATAGGCAGGCCCAAATAACCACCACTGCTGTACGGAAACTAATAGATAGCTACTTCAGGTCTGTGCTGTAAAACACTTTGGATTTTTTTTGTATTAGGCTTTTAGAAAGCAAATATAATAGGATATCATGGTTTCTAAATTTTTAATTCACTGAGTGTTCATTGTTGAAATTTTAGAAAGTGCAGGAAAGCATAAAATAGGGAGAAAAAAATCACAATAATCTCACCACCAAGAGAAAATCATTGTAATCATGTAAGTGTGTAAACTTTTTTCCAAGTAATTTACTAAAGAGTATTTTCCATATCATTAAATGTACTTCTACACTGTGCTTTTCAATAGTTGCATAGTTTTCCATTGTATTTTTATATTATTCAAAAAGTCTCATATTGTTAGACCTTTTTATTGTTTCTAAATTATGAACACTGTGTTTAAAATACTTACTATAAATCTTTGTGACCATCTATAATGATTTCCACAGGATAAATGCCAAGCAAACAACTTGCTGGGTTAAAAGACATGAACATTTTCCAAATTTCCACCATTTTGCCATCCACAAATGTGTATCAATTTATGTTTCTATCAGATATGCATTTTGCTGCTTCCTCAATGATGATTATTAAAAATATATTTTAAGCTTGCCGATTTGATAAGCAAAAACATGGTCATTGTTTCCTTGGTACCGTTCCATGAAGTTAACACACATTTTTATGTGAATATTGGTGCTTTTATATCTTTTTTGGTAAACTACCTCTTTAGGTCACTTACCCGTTCTAAAAATTGGAGTATTTATGTTCCTGATTGTTCTGTTGGGCACTTTCTATCCTAGGGATATTACTTCTTTATAATATATGTTAGAAATATATTTCGCAGTTTAACATGTACTTTTTAATTATTTTTAATTGAAATTCAGATTTTTTTTTTTGGTAGACCAAACAACCTTTCCGTTTATATAACTTGCCTTTAATACCATTCTTAAAAATGTCTCCTTCACTCCAGTAAAGGGAAAAAACAAGGGAAAAAAAGGAAATTCCAAAGTCTTCCAGGTATTCTGTGCTTTTAAAGAGGTATTTAGTTACCCACTGGTATGAATTATACCAGCTCTGCTGCTGTCTCTCCCAATCTCCTTACCCGCGAAGGGGTAAGTTGTTGACAACCATTTCTGATGTAAATAATACTATTTTGCACTGCATTTCCCATATGAATTTGGTTTCTTTTCATTTGGATCATTCGTTTCCAATGATATGTGTGTCTGTTCTAGTCCCAGAAACACAATGTTTAATAACCACTACTTGGTAGTGTATTGTATTTTCTGCAAGTGCAAGTCACCTCTTATTATTTTGATTATGTAAAATTTGACTATTTTATCATTTTTTGGGATACTTTGTGGGATAATTTTGTCCCACAAGTTCTTCTGAGATTTTTATTGAAATTGCTTTAAATTTATGAATTAACTTGGGGAAAAATATTTTTTCCTATCCGATAGAATTGTATATCCCTTTTTTTTTCTCCAAGAGCACCATCCCCCATTTTAAGCCCCACAAAACCAGGACACCCCTTCCTCTGACATTTGGAAATCTCATGCCTGGGGCTGACAGTAGTGAAAAGGCTCATCTTTCTTCTTCCTGGATGACCCAATGATCCTTCTGGCATTGCCAGGGCCTTCCAGTGGAGACTGGGGGCTCCCGGGAAAAGTCTTCGCAGCCAAATGAGATCTGAACTTGGAACTCCAGCCCTGCCATGAGAAAGAGAGAGAACTAATAGGCCCCTCCTATGGTCTTCGCCTTACAGGGAAGAAGACAATTTGCAGACACTCAGCCGGCAGCATTTTCCTCAAGGAAAACTGGCCAGAATTCACAGTGGCAGAACCGGTCATTTTCTTCCACCTCAGAGCAAATTCTTTTAGAGCAGCAGGAAATGAAATGGTACTCACACTATCAATTACCCCAGCTGTTTACCTAACGAACTCAGCTGCAGAGACCGCCATTTTCAAGACCAAAGGAATATAATAAGCCCATAGTAACCCTGCAGTAACAAGCACCTTGGCAAACTCATGGTCTGAATTCAGGCGATTACAGTCTAGCTGCCAGGAAGATGCCATCCCATTATTGACTTATAATGCCATATTATTTATTGGGATAATTATGCTTTTCTACCCCTCAGGGGCCCAGAATCAGAGAGAGTACGCAATTTATTCTTATTCATTCAGCATGTGAACCAATTTCAATTTAGAATAGATTTCTCCAAGATCTAGTATACTATGAGGGGTATCCTGCAGGCTTTCGTCCCTACCCCTAAAGATTACAGGGCCTTAGAGGGCATTGTGTGAATCAGTGGGAACTTGATTCTCCTAAGTTCAGTGAAACAAATTTCTGTTTTGTCAGAGCAATTGTGCCGGAACGCTCACTCCCCACACCCAAATGTTAGCATCTGGTTCCTGCTCTCTGAGCTCCTTTATAATATTGTATGTATATAAATGAAAGTTAAAAGAGCATTGCATATATTCCACAGAACCCTGCAAAGGCATTATTATTGCAGATGAGGAAAGAGAAGCTCAGAGTAGTTAAATGACTTCTTTGGTCTACACGAGTGAATAATTTTCTTTTCACTGAACATAATTCAATTATTTATTTATTTAATTTCCTACCAGGCTCCTAGGTCCTTGAAATCAGACATCTTCTAGTTAGATCTCAAATGCCCCAGGCTCTGGTATAGTCCTGATATACAATGGGAGTTTAATA
The DNA here is from genome assembly GCF_009873245.2 of Balaenoptera musculus. Classification (NCBI taxonomy): domain Eukaryota; kingdom Metazoa; phylum Chordata; class Mammalia; order Artiodactyla; family Balaenopteridae; genus Balaenoptera; species Balaenoptera musculus. Next base: position 66,317,082 of record NC_045802.1, on the reverse strand, counting down.
ATTGTCTGCTGAATAGGGAGAAAATATTGAGCTAGAAGTCAGTAAAATGCTGGTATCCAATCTCAGTTCTAATAAATATTAGCCTTTTGAACTTGGGTCTATCACTTTTCTCTGATCTTCACTTTCCTCATCTCTAAAGTGGAGATAATGATACCAAATACTACTAAACTTTTCTTCCTCTCTCACAGATTTGTTGTAAGAATTAAACGAAATTTAGTGTAGGAAAGGGTTTGAAATACATTATGAAGTATAGATAAAATGAAATCCATCTTATTAAATACTTGTTAATGGGAACTGATTAGACAAGAAGAGACCATGATTCATTGCTTTCATCCCTCTTAGCATGCAGATCAGAGCTGTTTTCATGACATCAGTGTTTACTGAGTCTATTCCAGGGGATCTTTCTTTCTGACCATCTGATCTCTATGCTCTGGACCACTTTGAGTGATGCAGAAGGAAGATCTGTGAATACAAAGGCAAAATATTCAGGCTTGATACTTGTTTTTCCAGCAGTAAACCATGTGATCAAGTTACTTAAACCCTGGACTTCAGTTTTTATTTTCTTTCCTATAAAGTAGTGATGGTGATAGGGTTGCTGATGGTATATTTGGAGGGAGAGAATGGGATAGGAGGAAGCTGACTAGATTAGCTCTAAGTTATGCTGTAGTTTTATGATTCTGTGATTCTATGATTCTACAATATGTGTGCTTTGAGGTTTCATTATTACGGTCAAACTAGAGTTTAGAGAAAGTGGTGTGAATAAGATGGGATGCAAGAGTTTGAGTCGTATGTATAAGCACACAGGGTCACTGATAAAGAATGAATCCAGAATATCAGCTCACCTTCTGCCCCTACAAGAAGGCATTTTATATATGGCAGTAGGATGTAAATCCTGACCCAGGCTTGGATCTACTTTCCCTGGGGTTAGACTCCAAATCTATCATTAAGTACCATCTAATTGGATGGCTTCCTCCCTAAAGATCCACTGGCGCTTGGGCAGCCAGGCCAGACTATCAGGACACGAGATGCTGACTTCTTCAATGGGGGGTTGTGATACCAACGGGGATGTTGTCACAGGCATCTGATGGGACATTCTGTGGCCAGCACAAACTGTTAGCCCACTGCTGCTTTTGTCCTGCTCTGTCCATTACTCCAGCTCTTTCTCCTCCTGGAGGTGTCCCCAGCTCCAACCTTCTCCTCCATGTCTCTAATGAGTATTGTCCAGAAGTTGCAATTCTCCTGCAATATCTCTGAGAAATTCATCACCTTTTTCTGGCAGGCTTTGAACTTTGCTGCTTACTCAGAGGATGGGATCTAAAATAAAACTGGCTTACTTAGCAGTGAGAATAATACAAATTTCATAAAAATCAAAGTCCCATTTTCTCTGTTGTATTTCACATGAGTTTCATGTGATTCACATGAGTTGCCATATTTTACCCAAAGAAATTGATGCTTCATGTGGGGAATAAAAAAACTGTGCTTTCACAAAGTTTTCAATGTGAGCTTTTCCTATATCAACCATGTTACTGCACTTCCTCAGGACTAGCGAGTTACAGATCCTGCTGAGGCCTGATTCATATTCATGGAAAGAGAAAACAAGCCTCTTAAGACATCCTTGAACTTAAGAGTGAAGAAAAATACCTTGGGGAGACATTTCAGCACCAGAGTACAGCTCAGAGGCACCAAATCTATGAGAAAGCTGATGATGAAAGACAAAAACATTTTTTTAGTCATGGATTTTATAAGTTAAACCCTGGGGATTAGTCCTTGGTGCTGGAAGACTGTGAGAAGCACATGGGCAAACAGAGTGATGAACAATTTTAATGACCTTTCCTATGAATAAAAGAGTTTTATTACTTTGTACCTTTGCTAAGGACAGGGGCCTATGAAAAGGCAGGTAGGGCAGAGAAAGAGAGATAGCTGTGACTTCCCTGGTGGAAAATATATTCCCAAAATAATTGCACTGGGTGTTGGCGTGACACTGGAAGGGACTATATTTTTAAAACTAGTAAAATACTGAGATCCAGACTCAACTGGGGTCTCAGTACTGCCCAGCAGCCTTCTATGTTTTTTTAGACTGCTGTCTTCCATTGTTCAGAGTGGTTATTTCAAGGTTTCTCTACTTATCTCCAAGCACCCCATGCCACCTCCTCCACAGATGCCCCAAAGATGACATTGGGTCCAAGTTCATAGTAAAAGGTAACAACCATCATGTCACAACTCCCTTGACTTCTTGCCTGTCACGTTCAAATTTACTGCCATTGGTACCCTATTAGGCAGCTAGGGCTGCTGTAAAAAAGCACCACAAACTGAGTGGCTTCAGCAGCAGAAACGTATTGCCTCGCAGTGCTGGAGGCCAGAAGTCCAAGATCAAGGCTTGCTTCCGAAGTTGTTAGTGAAGGACCTGTTCCAGGCTTCTCTCCTGACTCCTGGTGGTTTGCTGGAAACCTCTGATGGCTTCTGCTGTATCGCCTTGATCTCTGCCTTAATCTTCACATGGTGTACTCCTTGTACATGCGTGTCTGTGTCCAAATGCCCCTTTTTTATAAGGACGCCAGACATATTGGATTGGGGCCCACCATACTCCAGTATGACCTCATCTTAACTAATTACATCTGCAATGACCTATTTCTAAATTATGTCACATTCCGAGGTACTGGGGGGTGGGGTGTTAGGACTTCAATATATGAATTTTAGGGAGATGCAATTTAACTCATAACAGGTACCCTGCCTCATCGTTTCAGAAGTTCTGTTCCTCTTCTGTGTGGCTACTCCTTCCACGGCTATTATGACGTCCAACCATTCCTGTCTTTTTAGAAACATGGCCCAAGGAGGTATCATTTCTATTTCCAATAGCTACAATTGCTCCGTCTATACCAGCTCTTCCCAATCAACATACAAACAAGTTCACTGCTCTCCCAGTTCAAGAAACAAGTGCAACAACACAAGCTCCCCATGGTCTTGCATCCCACGTCAGTTTTGGCCCTGCACTCTTCTCCCTACAGCATACTTCAGCTCTCTCCATTGCTAGCTCCTATTTATTCAACTCACTCCAACCTGGCCATCGTTCTCACCCCTTCACTGAAACTGTTCTTCCTTTTTGCTCCATACAATGGCCTCAACAGGCTTCATCTCACCTGACTCTTCATCATGACTTAATATCAGTGACCTACACTGACCCTGGAAGTGGTCACCTATTTCAGCCTCCACAGCTCCCCATTCTCCTGACACCGTGTTGTCTTGGTTTTCTTCCTACATCATGGGCTGCTACATCACAGTCTTCCTTGCTGCCTCATCTTTCTTTGTCAATCCCTTAAAATGTCAGCATTTCTCAGAGTCCCATCCTCAATACTCTAGACTCAAACTCCTCCAAACTCCAGTGACCATCTGTATGCTGTGACTCTCAAATATAGTTCAAGCTTGGATGGCTCTCCTGAGCTCCAGACCTACATATCTAATTATCTATGGTCATCTTCAGGTGGATATCTGCAACCAGCTCAAACTCAGGTTGTTCCAAATTGAATTCATCACTGATTATTCAGATCTATTTTTCCTATCTAAGCCCAATATCTCAATCCATGGTCCTGCAATTTTTCCCAGTGTCTAAGCCAGAAATCTTGGATTCTTCTTTACTTTTTTCTTTCCCACACACCACATCCAACCACACCCATTCTTTAGATTCTCTTTTGTTACCTTTTGGATTCTCCAGTTCTGCTTCTGGCAGTAGCTTATTTCAGGGTGAAAGCTAATGATTGAGATTGCTGGGATACCACCCTGCAACTTCCTCAACCAATCAGAGGAGGGTTACACACCCTGAAGCCCTCCTCCCAAATTTTGCCTACAAAAACTTCTTCCCTGAAACCCATTGGAGCGTTCGAGTCTTTTGAGCATGAGCCGCCCATTCTCCTTGCTTAGCCCTTGCAATAACCATTCTCTGCTGTAAACTCTGACATTTCAGCTTGGCCTCACCATGCATCAGGCACACAAGCTTGGGTTTGATGACGAAACTACATTTAAAAGCTGTGCATTTTGTTGTGCACCTTTTGTATACCTCTATAATTTAAAAATATTTTTAAAGAAATGCCCCCTCCTCCCATCAATGAGGATGTGAAGTCATAAGATCATGAACTTGAAGCCATGGCATAAGAGGAACATGACGAGTGTGAATCAGGTTCATAGAAATCAGAGAGATGATTATCCTGTCTAGATATGTGAACATCTTCCCTCTGGTACATATAAGAAAATGCACACAAGTTGTGAAGATTACTAATTATTGCCCAACGGGAAACACTGACATTTTTAAAGTTTCTAGGGGTTCTTATGTATAGGTTCTACAGTTTGTATCCAAGAAAGAAGGGCTTGGGGCTGGGCAGACACTTGCCCAGCTGAGGATTTGATGAAAAATTAAGTGCCAAGCACTTCTTAGATGAGATATATATTCTGCAGCCATTTAGTCTACAAATATTGGCTAAATGATTACCGTCCTCTCGTAGGAGAAAGGGTAAGGTGTCCCTGAAGTAAAAGGAGACAGGTAGGATTTTTGAAACATGATGGTTACATGAGTCTATGATTAGCCTTACATGTCTCCATGTGCCTTAAGTGCAAACAAGAGCACCGGCCGCCAATTTTCAATAGTTCTCTGGAGGTTAATGCACTGGCTTTCAGCAAGATCGGACACAGCACAGAACAAGGTGTTGTGTTATTAAATACTTGATAATCACAAATAGGTTTATGGTAGAGAAGATCTGATTTGGAAACTACATAGAATGGAATGATCTGTAACTCACATTAAATACAGATATGAAGAAAACATTGCATTTGCCTATAGGCTTTGTCTTGAAGTTCAAATATATCGAATCCTTATTATCCCAGCTCTACCTCTGAGGCCCTGGGCCTTCTGTAGTCAATGAGTCTCCTATGTTCTGTAGTTAATGGGCGTCAAACACAGGCAGAGGTAAGATGGAGAAATGAGCCGAGATGCAGAGCAGAGGGAATTCTCTGGGCTTCCCTGCTGAGAGGAGATTGTCAGTCTTTGGGGTGGGGGGGAGACATGGCAACCAGCCTGCAGAGTTCTGTGGCTCCAATGCAAAAGCATTCTCTGAAGCTCCTCCCCTGCTTACAGCTATACTCTTGCAGATGCCCAGCAGTATTCTCAAAATCCAATGTTCTTCAGCACTCACAGAAGACAAGCCCCAAACAACTGCCAACTTTCCCAGTATTAGAATTATCACCAATATGCCAGAGATAAGGAAAACAATATAATATAAATATTTATATAAACTCTTGTGAATCAACTATATAACACAAGTAGTTTAGAGAAGCTGGACAAAGAATGCAGACAGATAATTTGCAAAAGAAGAAATGCTAGTCTCTAATTTACAGTAAATAGATGCAAGGGTCACTAGTGAACAATTTAAAGCTAAATGAGCTAGAGCTTTTCAGGTCTCAGTTTGGTGATGATTTGGAAAATAGTCGTGGGAGTACGGCAAGACAAGCCTTGCAGGACATTTAATCCTGTCCAAAACATCCATAAGACATTTGGTCTGTGCCAAAATGTCCTTGATATTTGGTCCTATCCAAAATATCCATGAGCATATGTAGTCCATGCCAAGTTGTAGAAACAGACAGTGGTGATGATTGTACATTTTGAATATAATTAATGTCACTAAATGGCACACTCAAAATGGTTTAAATGGCAAATTTTGTGTTATGTGTATTTTAAGACAATACAAAAAATTTTTTTAAATCTGTAGACAAAATATGTAGAAAAGGGTGTTACGAAGTTGTGTCACAGAGTTGATATCAATATTGTGTTATTTTTTCCCTGGTTTTTGTGATGTTTGAGGTAAATTTTAGCTTTTATATTTTGTAGTTTGTTGTGATTTCTCATTTTGAATAAATTTTAATATTGTTAAAAAAAGAAACCTAGATAGAGCCAATGAGTAGCTGATATAGTTGTTGCCCATATGATATCCTTGAGGAATAGCTAACTGTTCGACCTCCCTCCGTCTTGTTTAATCCTGCAGCATCCTTGGGCCGTGGGTACCAGTATCCTTTTTCACTGATGAGGAAAGTGAACTCAGGAGATGAAGGGACTTGCACCCAGTTCCCTCTGATTCAGAAGCTTGTGCCGATAATCACTGCATGACACTGCCTCTCATTTGAAAACTAGTTTAGACTATAATATGGTTGAAGAAAATAAGCTCTGTGCACATTCTATAGTTTTATTTTAAGCAAATATATGCAAATAACTGAAAATTTTAGACTGAAAACAATGAGCTTCCCCTCTGAAAGAAAAAGCTGCTGTCCTGTCCTGGCTTAGTCACTGACAAGTCGGGGAGCACAGGCAGAGCCATTTAGCCGCTTTGGGCCTCAGCGACGGCATCTGTAAAAGCCAAGTCGATAATATTTATTGAGTGGCCACAAGGCTCAAGACCCCGAGTGAAGGGCTGAAGGATGCAGAGGCAGCGTCAACAGCTCTGCTCCCGGCGAACTCAGGATCCAGTTGAAAAGACAGGATCTAGTTGAGCAGAACAGAAACACCCATGAAAGCTGCCGGGAGCCAGAGGACAGACCATCAATTCTGTCTGGGGAGGCAACGCTTGATGAAGCGTGAGAAGGAAATTGATAGGCATGTAACTGAGTCACCAGCCTTTGTTTCTTTGGGGCTCGGGGTGAGGGTTCCCAGAAGCAGTCAGTGAAATCGGTTTTTCTGGTTAGCTGTTTGGGTGAACCCCTGCTTTGCTCTCTTTAGTTCTCATTGTCTACGTTGAATGATCTCAAGTGCATGTAGGTGATTTACAAGGGATGGGAGAGGGGAAGGTCTATTCTCCATTCTTTGCACAGTGCTGGGTGGCATACACTCGCACGCGTGCACAAGCACATACACACACACTCCAGAAAGGTGAAGTGCTTGCTCTCAGTTCTCAGTAGAGCAATGGCACTGTACAGAGCATGAGAAAAGTAGGAGGCTAGCAGGGAGAGCCTCATGCACACTCAGGTCTGTGCGTGTCCTAACCCAGAGCCTCCCTGCCCCCCACTACCCCGCTGCTTGCACCAACAGACCAGTATGTGGACTTGCTCTCACTTACAGGCTCCAGGGAGTAACCATCAGACTCTCTCTCTCTCCTCCCCTCTCTCTCTTTCTCCCTCTCTCCTTCCCCTTCATGGCCCCGCCCCTAAAACTTGCTTGCTTCTTCCTTTAAATCCCCTTATCCCTTGCAGTCTTGACCTCCAGCATTCTCGGGCTGGCCCTCCCTCACTGTTTCTCCTTGGTCTCAGAAAGCTTAGAGTGAGCTGTGAGTCACTCTCTTCCCTTTGCCATTTGTTTCTGCTGTTGGTTTGGTGGAGGTAGTTGTGAGGGAACATTGGGTCCTAAGAATGCAGGAAGTTAGAAGGGTCATTTTTAAAGAAAGGGATTCTGAATGGCACCCTTTTTGTCTTTCCCTAACCTTTAATTACACCCCAAGTTGTGTTATCTTTATTTGTCTGTTATTAGTTCTTGACTTTTTTCCAAACTTGACAGCTCAAAGGACCACAGATAAAAGACCATCCCAGCTCAGATACAAAGGAGAGAAAGGTTTTTCGGCAGAGAGAATAGACATGGCAAAGACGAAGAGATGGGAATGTACACGGTACCTTAAAGGCATGGAAATAGTCTAGTCTCTGCAGTGAGTGGGGTCCTGGCCAATAGTGGTAGGAAATGAGTTCTCAGAAGTACATTAGGAACACCCCGTGAAAGATCTTGAGTATTTCAGTTCAACATGGTGGCTTTCATTCTGTAGCAAACGGGAGGTGACCATGAAAAGTTTCTGGACAACTGATGATATGATTGTGTCTTTGTTTTGCTTAATTCTGATGGTTTTGTAGAATGAATTAAAGGGGAGAGAATCTAGGAAAATAGTGTTTTCAGTAATTCAACAAATATTTATAAATTGCCTACAGTCTGCCAGGTACTGTGTTAAGCGCTGAAATAGATGGTGAACAAAATGGACAAAAATTCCTGCCCTCACAGAGTTTAAGGGTTATGGGTTAGAATACTGTGGGGCTGTTGTGGCCTAAATGTGCCCGGAGTTTGGGAGATAGGTGAGAACTACAGAGCTAAGAGACATCAGAATACAGGTGATAATGAAAACCATTAGAGTAGAGTCATCCAGAAAGAATATGTAGGGTGAGAAGAAGAGAAAATGAAACTCAGAACTTTGGAGGAAATATACCTTTAGTGTCAAAAAACAAGAAATTAATGAAGGACTGAGAAAGAGTAATCAAAGAAGTAACAGGAGAAGCAGGAGAGATGGATGCTTTGGAGCTCAGAGGAGGCAAGTGTTTCAGGAAGGGATGAGCAGAGGTAAGTATAGGAGGGAGCTCAAGGCGGCTCAAGAGAAGGTCGAGCCAGGATAGAAGCCCTGAGAACGCAGCTTCGTTAGAGGAGAAAGGGGCAGCGGGGATGCCTGATTGTATAAAAGGAGCAAAATAAATGGGAGGCGAAGAAGTACTAAGGCATTCACGAACTCTGTATTTCTTAACTTGAGTCTAGGTGTATTAGAAAGAGTAGTTTTTAGGTGTTCTGTGACTTACTCTGTGACACTTATTTGACAAAGTTCCTTTTCTATAATTTGCCCCATGAACCCCAAGAGACTAAATGTAAGGGATGCAAAAGAATGGAACTTCTTCCCAAGGCCAGCAGGGAATGTTTGAGAGAGGTCTTGCTCTCACTGAGCTGAGCCTGAACCCCTTCCCCACTGTCCATAGAAAGGATTTGAGAACTGCGGTCCCAGCATCTTAGGACATGGCATGGATGTGCTTCCTCTTTCATAGCAGTACAAGGACGTGGCTTCAGATGAAAGACAACATTCCAATAAAGGCTTCTTTGTGGTCAAGACGTCTAGAGGCTTTTTGACTGCAGAGCTCTTGAACATCCTACAGAAAACAGGGGCCCTTGGACATTTCAACATCAGTATTTCTGAGGCATCAGAAATCAATAAATAATCTTCTTTGGATCATAGTAAAGTGAGTGAACCTCAGCTGAGAGTTCTTACTTGGACCAGGCCTGCAGGAGGTTTAAGGGATCAATGACTCAACCTTCCTCCCGTCCACAGGATGACACAGCTTGCTGCTGTCATAGGAACACCCAGCAACCCTTTTTGTTCATTGGCTTCAAATTGCCTCTTCTTTCCTCCCATGGCAGTTTTCAGTGAGTTTTGTGGCCAGCTCACACTAATTTATTTGTTCAAGTCTGCCGCCTTCAGTTTTCCACAGAGGCTACAAAATTAAATGGTTCTGAAGAACCTAGGGGCAGGACAGGAATAAAGACGCAGACGTAGAGAGTGGACCTGAGGACACGGGGAGGGGGAAGGGTAAGCTGGGACGAAGTGAGAGAGTGGCACTGACATATATACACTACCAAATGTAAAACAGATAGCTAGTGGGAAGCAGCCGCATAGCACAGGGAGATCAGCTCGGTGCTTTGTGACCACCTAAAGGGGTGGGATAGGGAGGGTGGGAGGGAGACGCAAGAGGGAGGAGATACGGGGATATATGTATACGTATAGCTGATTCACTTTGTTATACAGCAGAAACGAACACAACAATGTAAAGCAACACAACAATGTAAATTATACTCCAATAAAGATGTTAAAAAAAAAATTGTCAGTACCCATAACCGCCTGACCTTTTCAACTGGAAAAGTTCAGAGACTGGCTGATTGGGACTCAGGTAATTCTGCCAGGAGCAGCTCTGGCCTCAAAGAGTCAAGGTAAATATTTCAAGAGGTAAATAATCAGTCAGAGAGCCTGGGCCAAAAAACTACAAATGAGGAGCAAGACACGGGATGTCACAGGTAGAGTAAATGTAACAGGAAAGCTACAGAAATGACATTTCATGAGAAAACAACTTTGTCAGAAGAGGAGCTTTGAAGAAGAATAATCTAAGACCCAATAAATGACTGTTTTCAAGGGAACTCAGGAGGATGAATGCAAGAATGTGTGAGGGCCTCCATTCATCCTGGACTTTGCACTATAAGTGCTACATCATCACAAGGGTCAAATTTATTATTTAAAAATTACTCAAAAAATTTTTTCAGTCTTATTGGATTGTTTGGTAGCACCCGTAGAAAACAGGCCAAGAAATGCTTTAATGGATGAGAAAAGAAAAATAAAGTCATAATCATGTGGCTTGAAAATCCCTCAAAAGTCTAGTGTCCAAGAGAAATAAACAAACTGGAACTGATTGTAGCTGAAATCTCCATCGTGAAAGTTCTATAAATATAGAAGGGTATGAGAATAGAGAGTGAAAAATATACCCATACATCCATGGCCAACTGATTTCAACAAGGGTGCCAAGACCATTCAATAAAGAAAAAACGGTCTTTTCAAGAAATGGTGCTGGGACAGCTGAACAAACACATGGAAAAAGATGAAGTTGAACACTCACCTCGCATCATATACAAAAGTTAACTTCAAATGGATCGATGACCTAAATAGAAGAGCTAAAACACTTTAAAAAAAACCATAGGGGTAAATCTTCATAACCTTGGATTTGACAATGGATTCTTAGATATGATACTAAAAGCACAGAAAAAAAAAGAAAAAACAGGTAGATTGGACTTCACCAAAATTGAAAATGTTCACAACAAAGGACATTATCAAGAAAGTGAAAAGACAACTTACACATGGGAGAAAATATTTGCAAATCATATATTTGATAAGGGTATAGTTATGCAGAATATATATAGAAACTTTACAGCTCAAGAGTAAGAAGATAAACAACACAATTTTGTAAATGGCCAAAGAACTTGAATAGATATTTCTCAAAAGAAGCAATCCAAATGGCCAATAAGCATGTGAAAAACTGCTCAACAACATAAGTCATCAGGTAAATTCAAATCAAAACCACAGCGAGATACCACTTTTCATTCACTAGGATGGCTATAATCAGAAACAAGAAAATAACAACTGTTGATGAGGATGTGGAGACATAGAAACCCTTATACATTGCTGCTGGAAATGTAAAGTGGTACAGCTGCTGTGGAAAGCAATTTGGTGCCCCCTCAGAAAGTTAAGCATAGGGGCTTCCCTGGTGGCACAGTGGTTAAGAATCTGCCTGTCAATGCAGGGGACACGGGTTCGAGCCCTGGTCTGGGAAGATCCCACATGCCGCGGAGCAACTAAGCCTGTGTGCCACAACTACTGAGCCTGCGCTCTAGAGCCTTCGAGCCACAGCCACTGAAGCCCGCACACCTAGAGCCCATGCTCCGCAACAAGAGAAGCCACCGCAATGAGAAGCCCACGCACCGCAGCGAAGAGTAGCCCCGGCTGGCCGCAACTAGAGAAAGCCCACGCGCAGCAACGAAGACCCAACGCAGCCAAAAATAAATAAATAAATTAATTAATTAAAAAAAGTTAAGCATAGAATTATCATATGACCCAGCAATTTTACTCCTAGGTATTGATATACACCCCAAAGAATTAAAAACAGATACTCAAACAAATACATGTACATGCACATTCATACCAGCACTATTGACAGTAGCCAAAAGTAGCCCCAAATTTGGGAAACAACCCAAATGTCCATCAACGGATGAGTGGATAAACAAACGGTGGTATATACATATAGTGGAATATTATTCAGCCATAAAAAGGAATGAAGTATGAACACAGGCTACAACATGGATGAACCTTGAAAACATTATGGTAAGTGAAAGAAGTCGGGCACAAAAAGTTATATATTGTATAATTCCGTTTATATAAAATATTCAGAATAGGTGAATCCATAGATGCAGAAAATAGTTCAGTAGTTGCCCGGGGCTTGGAGGAGGGGAGATTGCGGAGTAACTATTTACTGAGTACGAGGTTTCCTTTTGGGTGATGACAATATTTTGGAACTAGATAGAGGTCGTGGTTGCACCATGTTGTGAATGTACTAAATGCCACTGAATTGTTCACTTTAAATGGTTCATTTTATTTTGTGTGAATTTCACCTCAAAAAATTTTTTTTAATAGAGAGGTATGGTTCATAAAATTGAAGTCATGAATTCTATACAGAATGACTTGGACTTTCTCTTTCAGGAAGCATTCAAGCCTTGTAATGTAAAGAAACATGTTCTCATAAAGCTTGGCCCAAGGAAATATGTGAAGTAGCTTTTGAGACTTTTTCCTCTCCGTTCCGCCCCACAGAGCCTATGGGTGGTTTCGAGGACAGTCTTCCCCTCAGTTTCGTCCCCTCAGGAAATCTCACGCATCTTCTATGCTTTTAACTTGGGATTCCACGGAGTGACAGCGGATAGTAAAGGGCTCATCGAGTAAACCAGTAAATGCATTCCCACTATAGCCATGTGCTTCTTCAAGGAGTTTATTCAGACCCATTCTTCAAGGCTCTGTTACCCTTCTGGGAAGCCTCTCCAGTGTCCTTGGGCAGAATTCCTCCTTCTCTGAACCAGCTCAGCTTGTTCATGCCATTAGTCTCACTACTCTAGGCCACCTGTCAAAGCTCAGTGTCTAGCCAAGTGCCTGATATACAAGGCATATCAATGCAATGCACTTAGATGGAACTATCCCTGTCAGGTAATAACAGGTCTCAAACTCAGTACAAATGCACTTGTTCCGTAGTAATATATACATCAGTGTGAGTGTGTGCATATGTGTGTGTGCATGTGTATTTGTGTAGGTGTGTGTTGGGCAGAATATATTGGGTTGGCCAAAAAGTTCATTTGGGTTTTCTGCAGCATCTTGTGGGAAAACCCGAACAAACTTTTTGGCCAAGCCAATATTTGCTTGTGGAAGCCTCTTCATGAACACGGGTCAAGTCGTCTCACCAGAGGACCTCCTGTCAATGCCTGTGGGCGTATCAGTCTTGCTGCCACAGAATTTCTGTCCTTCAAAGAGTAAATGTATCATTCAGAAACCAATGAATTAAACCTCATTCTGCCTTCGAAATAAATGGGGAGCTGCTTCACCTGAGGCTGGCTCTCCGAGATGGAGATGGGGAGGGACTGGAGAAAGGTGCTTGACGAACAGCTAGTCACTGGTTTCTGGGGGACTGTGGTGACCAGGAGGCAAAGAAAAACCACCTACCGCTGTGCACCCGGCTGTGATTCTGTCACCCCAGACAGGCTACGGGGGAGGCTTGGGAGACATCAGTCTCTGGCAGCGTCCTTCTGAGAGGGGGAACAGAGAGAGGGAGTGGGGAAATGTGAGAGAGGAAATGCAATCACTAAAGCAGAAATATTTTTTCCTGCCCAGATCCAGAGTCAACCCAGTTACTTCAATTTTTTCATCGTATCAACTCTCTCTGAAAAATGTGTGTTCTGAAGGTGAATTCAGAAGCTTGTGTGGAAGGTAGCTGGTGGTGATGGGACTGGAAGGGTCTGGGAATGAGCTGGGCCATTGGAGCGTGCGTCCGCAGCACCCAGACACCGTGCCCCACAGGGCAGAGCAAGGGTTAATTTATTTAACCGAAAATTCCAGATGGGATACATTCCTATTTCACCGTACGTTACTGCCGCCGCTACTGCCCGCAGCACACTTCGGTTCTAACAGCTTCCAAGGACCTTGTAGTTTATCTCTTCCACTAAACCCTCAGGGGCGGAGTCATCTATCTTGTGTGTGTGTTTTGCTAATACGTTTGCAATTGTTTTCACTCAGTTCTTGTGATGGGCCTTACCAGCTCAGACCACTGGAAATCATTTCTTTCTTTTTTTTTTTTTTTAACATCTTTATTGGAGTATAATTGCTCTACAATGTTGTGTTAGTTTCTGCTGTATAACAAAGTGAATCAGCTATACGTATACATATATCCCCATATCCCCTCCCTCTTGCATCTCCCTCCCACCCTCCCTGGCCCACCCCTCTGTAGCTTCCTCTTACCTCATCTAGGTGGCTCTTCTGAGGAAAGCTACTATGAAAAAACTTGACTCAAGTTTGTGATTTTGATAAGAAAAGATGAGAAGAAGTTGGCATCTGGGGCATGGGCAACACAGGGTGGTGGGAGCTGCCAGAAAGTGGGTACATTGTTGCTACACAATTTTAAAACTATAGTAAAATCAACACAAAGTCAATTTATTACCACCATGTAGCTGCAATTCTCAACCATGTCAGTGATAATACTCCTTCCTGCCAGGGCAAACCAAACAATTGGCTTGGGTGTATGACCACGTTTAGCGTGTTCTTGAACTCCTCACTGTAAAATATTTTTGAATGTAGAAACATAGAGTATTAAGACCAAAAGGCAGCTTAGGTATTCTTTCTTTCATTACCTTCTTTCATTATTACGTCCACAGGTAGAGATCATGTTTACTAAGACCTGCCCCTGCCCTTGAGAAGCTTGTACATCAGAGAAAGAGCAGTTAATGAGTTTCTCAAGGTCACCTGAATGCTGAAAAGCTGAGTCAAAGCAGGATCATGATATTTTCAAATGACATTCCTTCCTTCCTTGCGGGGTTTCGAGAAAGTAGAGCCACAGAAATGGCAGGGCCTTGAAACAGCTTCCAACTTTGACCCAACAAAAAAAGTTTAAAACTCTTGATATTCTTAATGAAAAACGTGTTCTGGGTTTTGCTTTTCCCCTTAGTATACAGATATTTCCTGGAACCTGGCAACTGGTCCTCCCATCCCCCAACACTTAGTATAGGGAGATTTCTCCAGCAGCACAATTGCACTTTGACGTTCCTGCTTCAGAATTAGTACTAACAGTTGTCTCCCCAGGTGCCTGAGCTGAGGCAAGCCCCGTCACAACACCACCTCGAATGAGTTTCAATTAAACCGAACTCAGTCAGCGGTGACTTATGCTTTTTGTGCTTCTGTTTTCTACAACTGAGGTTCTATTTATAAGCCATTTAGTCACGTGGGCCACTGGATTTGGAACCTAATTAGAGCTGTGTATCATGGTTTGGTGGCCCCAAATGTTGGCATCGCTTTCCTAGGAGGCAGGTTAATTCATTGCTTGTGAACTGCCGGCTGCACTTGCCTCTCCGGGTTTGTCTGTTGATTCCATCTTGGGGTGCATTTCCTCCAAAAGCCCCAAACCACACACCACTCTGAGGCCATTTCTCTTCGCTTAATGGTCAAAGTGTGTGTTGTGATCCAGGTAGGTGACGACAGCTCCCACACGCCAGCCGGTAGCCAGCAGTGACTCGATGGGCTTTGGGAAGGTCCCCGGTCACCACGCCGGGCTCTGATAACCGTACTGCCTGCTGGTGCTAACAATCTTCAAGGTTAAGGCCCATTCCTCCTCCCATTTTGGATGGAAGCCAGGATTTAAATAAAAGAAAGAAAGAATAGGAAAAAGAAATCAAATAGAAATGCAACCACGGGAGTCAAGGGCAAGTGAAACTGATTTTAAAGAGATGGTTTCCAGCCACAGAAACAAAGAGAGTTGAGGTGGAAACTGTGCTCTTGGTCAAATCGCAGCCACTGCTGAGGAGAAGTCTGTAATGAGAACGTGGACAAAAATGTTTCATTTTTAGCACAGCCAGTGTCCTGAAGACTAAGGTAGTGACGCATTCTTTGAAATTAACAATTGCTCCCAGAGTAGTTCTGTCTGCCTGAAACGTAAGCAAGAGGCACTAAAATCAGGGCAAAGTGGGAGGGTGGTGGGAAGAAAAGCACAGCTTGAATTTTATAACTCCACATTACTCTTTAGTATTTGATTTCTCTAAAGTCATATACTTTGCACTGTGTGAATAGGATATCCAAATTTAGACATTATAACCCCACTTATGTAATTGACTGCAAACAATGTAAGATTTATTGAGAGGTGACATTGTCTTGTGATTAGGGGAGCTGGTGCTAAAGCCAGAATGCCTGAGTTTGAGTGTTGGCTTTACCGCTTCCTAGCTGTGTGATTTCAGGCAAATTGCTTGACCTCTCTGAGCCCCAGTTTGTTCATCTGTAAAATGGGAATCATACTAATAGTATCTATGTCATAGTGCATAAAATGACTGACATGTGTAAGTGGCCTAAGGCAATATTTGAACATAATAAGTCCTATATAAAGTGTTTTCTTTTTGGTATTAAGTGTTAATAATATTTTCTGCTGCCTCTTTTAGTTATCTATTTAATTTTCCTCAAAAATCATCAACACAAAGTATCCATGTGGGAAAAAAATGAATTTTGAGTCATATTAATATTATATACAAAAATTAATTCCAGGTAAATTGTAAATATAAATGCTAAAGTTTCCACATAAATGTCTTCTAAAGGAAGTTGAAAAATAAAATCTTCAGGACTGTGGTAAGGCAAAAACAATTTTAAGCAGGACATAAAAACACTAACTATAAAAAAAAAACACACACCAGAAAATTAGACTACTTTAAAATGAAGAACTTCTGTTGGTCAAAAAATATATTGAAAGAGGAAAATACAAGCTGCAGAGTGAGAAAAGAAAGATGCAAAGACAGTTACAAAGAGTCATATCCAGAATATACAAAGAACTCCTACAATTCAACAAGAAAATATCAGACAATACAATAGAAAATTGGACAAAAGACTTGAAGAGACACCTTACAAAACATAATATCCAAATGCCCCAGATAAAAAGATGTTCAATATCACTAGTCACCAGACAAATTTAAATGTTAACCACATTAAAATCCTTTATATACCTAACCAGAATGGCTAAAAAAAAAATGCAAAACACTAAGTGCTGGTGAGGATGTAAAGCAATTGGGACTCTTACACACTACTGGTAGGAGTGTACATGGGAACAACCATTTTGGGAAACTGTTCAGCAGTATCTACTAAAACTGACCCTGTGTATACCCTACGACACAGAAATTTCACTTCTAGATTTTTAGTCACAGGTATATGCCCCAAAATGTATGTATAAAAATGTTTATATCATTATTATTATTAATAGCATCAAACTAGAAATAACTCAAATTCCAACAGTAGAAAGAATGAATAAATTATGATAAATTATGACATAGTCCTAAAATGAAATACTACAAAATAGCAATAAAAATGAACAAACTATTGTTGTATACAAAAATGGGGAGAAATCTCAAAAAACCAAACTTGAATGAAATAAGCCAGACATACAAAATAGTAGCACTTGTTGTATAGTTCAATTTATATAAAGTATAAAAAAACCCTAAGTTATGATGCTAAAAGTTAGGATGGTGGATATCTTTAGGGAGAGGGGTTAGTTATCAGAGGAGACAAAGAGTGGGGCAGTACCGAGAGGCTAGTAGTGTTTTATTTATTTATTCAGTGATGGTTTCAATGATGTGTTCTTGAGAAAATTCATTGAACTATACACTTATGTTTTGTGTACTTCTTTTACATATGTTATACTTCATTAAAGAAACTTTACTTGAAATTATTAAGGCTATGGAATTCTAACAAATAAATGTGCTAAACAACAAATTTAACCCTTCAGGTCTTAACATTTGGTTATAATCTATTTACCTCTAAATTGAACTGAGCATGTATAAGTATGTGTGTGTGCATTGCTAGAATGTAAGTTCCATGAAGACAGGGCTTTTTGACTGATGATTTGCTTCTCCTGTCTCTAGCTGCTTCAATAGTGTCCGATATGTAGTAGGTACTCAATAAATATTTGTTGAATGCATGAATGAAAAAAATACCTTGCATTTGATAAATTAAAAGAAAGTTCATTTAATACTGTATTTGTGGGCCTGGAAAATAGAATGGGTTACTTCCCAGGAGGTATAAGTATTATGATTGATCTACTTTTATGTTTCCTCCAGCCATTTTTTCTCAAGCAGCATTCATAATTGGAGAGAGTGATATATGAGGAACAATCAAGAGTGGGAACCAGTGTGCAAGGCCATGAAACATAAAGGAAATTAATTTCTGAGCCCACCAAGATATCTCAGTATCTATCATTTAACAGAATACACACATTCCAATAAAGACAACTCTAAAACAATTTCTTTGGTAAAAGGAAATCTATTTTCCTATCGGAACTCTAAGAAGAAGTTGACAGGTGTTTTTACGGGAAAAAGTCCTACAATAAATGAGAGTTAAGAAAAGTCTTCTAGTGCGAAAAGGTACAAGATGGCGGGCAGTCAGCTTCAAGACATACTAGAGTAGACCTTCTGGCTGCTGTCAGTCTCACCTTGTTTATTATTTGTTTGCATAGGTTTCCCAGACTCAGCATTCTCTATACCCAATCAGGGAACACATTTCTGTGAAATTCTGGCTTCTCTATCTCCTCTTTGGGTTTGGGTATTTTCCATATATAATGAAGCTGGGCTGTAATAGCATGCTTCACCTGTATCAATAATGATGTCACATTCTAGCTTTAAAACCCCTCAAGTTTGAAGTTAAGGGTTGTATGAGAGAAATTTCTAATTTGGTAAATTCAAAATCAGGTAAATCAACCTCAATTTTCCTAATGGTTCAACTTGTAGAGTTTGTACGCGTAGATTCTAAAGCAATTGAGTCAGAGCGCCTGAGGGAGCCACATAGCCCGCAGTGGTCTTAGCCTCTTAGGAGAGCGGGGGAGTCAAGCCAGAGTCTGAACCCATGTCTGCTACTCTTGTTTAGGGAGTGACCATGAGCCTCAGTTTCCTCATTTGTAAAAAAGAGATTAAATTTCCTAGCTTGATGCTTTAATTAGTTAGTGTATGTGCCCCACAGATTAGAAGCTCAGTGAGTGGTACCAGCTCCTTCATCATCATCATCATCATCAATCATCACCATTTGCATCCAAACAGCCAGAAAGTAGCCAAGTCCTGTGAACCCAATGAACCAGCAGTTACAGCAGGTTGCAGTCTGGATGGCAGAGAACTTGAATTTAGCTTCGTTCTAGCTGAGTTAGTTTAGCAGCCTGGCCTGAGACATTACTCAGTAGGAGAGACTAGCTATTATTAATTTATTTATAGCTATTTAATTTATCAAAGGCTGTTTCTGGTTCTGTTTTTGAAGAGCAACTCATCCCCGTGCTTCATATTTTCATCTGCAAAATGGGGATGAGAACCCGCCTCCACTCACCCCAGCAAGCATTTCAGCACTGCCCGTCTTGGAAACTGGCTGTGGAGTAAGCAAAATTAGCAAGGCAGGCAGCAGGGAAGTAGGAAGGCCCTTGGGTTGCTTGTTGGAAGCTGAGAGCTGGAAATAATTTTCTCTGATCTATTGCCTAGAGAACACCATGAGCCAGCTGGCCCGGGAAGATAAGGGAACTGTTCTTCTCCAGCCTGGGTGGTGCCATTACCTAACAAGGAGTTGGGCAAGATGCTTAGGGAGCGGTACTTTCACTGTGTGCCAAAGTCTGCCCGCGTTTCATCTGGATTCCAATTTTTATCCTTTGCCACGTTTTAAAAATTATTTTAGATCTTCCCTGGAGGAAGGAACCACAATTTCTCCAGCTCTTCTCAGACAATTTGTTCTAAGTGTAAAGGAGTGGAGGTGGGGGTGGGAACAGACATGGAATTAGCCAAATTTGAGAATAAAAAAAAAAATGCCTATATTTTAAAAAATGACTTGGAAACACTTTGGAAATCACAGTAGCTTTGCATAAATGCTATAATGCTCTGCATCCCCTCCTTGGTCTGTTTGTATGCTTGCTCTTGCAGCCGTATTCTGCCTTAATAGAAGCAGTGTCTGGAAAACTAAGAGGAAAAAGAGGAAGCAATTGATTTTCACCTCTGTAGGATGGTGGCATAAGAATGGAATTGAGCATTGTGATGGGCAATTTTGTGTCAACTTGACTAGGGTGTGGTGGCCATTTGTTTGTTCTAAAACCAACCTGGATGTTGCTGTGAAGATATTTTTTTAGATGTGATTAACATTTAAATCAGTAGATACAATTCTGACACCAGTTCCAATGTGTGGGTTTTCCAGCACCACCAAGCAATTCTCCAACACCAACTGGGTGTCCTACAACTCAACTCAATTCTGATACTATCTACCAGGAGATAGCAGCAGATCCCACAGGTTAAGGGCTCAGTCCCACAGGATGGTTCCCCGCACCTCCCCAGATGCCAATTGCAAGTTCAGGTTGTTACCTGTGCTTCTGACGACCCACTTATAGATTGGAAGTTCCCACGACACCCTTCTTTAATACATTTGCTAGAATGGCTCATAGAACTCAGAGAAACATTTTACTTACTAGATTACCAGTTTATTATAAAAGAATATAATTCAGGAACAGCCAGATGGGGAAGAGATGTTTAGGAAAAGGTAAGGGGAAAGGGTGTGGAGCTTCCGTGACCTCTCCCGGCGCACCACTCTACCCAAATCTCCACGAGTTCACCAACCCAGAAGCTCTCAGAACCACACCCTTTTGGGTGTTTGTGGAGGCTTCATTACACAGGCAAAATTGATTAAACCATTGGCCATTGATGGTTGAACTCAATCTCTAGCGCTTCTGCCTCCACCAGCGGTCAGGGGGTGGGACTGAAAGTTCCAACACTTTAATCACACAGTTGCTTCCTCCGGGGTGACAAGCCCCCATGACAAGCCCCCACCACCGTTAGGTGGCATTCAAAAAGCCACCTCGTCAACATAACAAAAGATACCTTTATTGTTCTCCTAACTTACAGAAATCCCAAGGGTTATAGCAGCTCTGTGCCAGGAAGGGGTTGAAGACCAAATATGTATTTCTTATTATAAGTCACACCTCCTAGGGACCAGCATGTCCCCCTTTTGCTGTAAGAGTGAGATGCTAGTATTAGTCAGTGTTCTCCAGAGAAACAGAACTGATAGGAGATGATATATAAATAAGAGGTGATGTTACAGTTTCAAGTCCAAAATCTGCAGGGTAGCAGGGAGGACTCTTCGCTTACTAATACCAGCATCTCACTCTTATAGCAAAAGGGGGACATGCTGGTCCCCAGGAGTTGTGATTGAAGGGTTGTCATAAGATGGCTCATCCCCAAACATCCCCCCTCCTCTCTTTACCCCCAAGTCTACCAGTCAGCCTGCAAATTCGTTTTGGAAAGTCACCGAGAGGGACAACATTACCTATAGAAGGCCATAGAATTTTCCTTACCATTAGGCCATTAGCTTGGCAAATTGCTCAGATTAGCTAGCTGGGCATTGGACCCTGGAAAGAGAGACATAATATTGACTCCTGAAAATGGATTCCTATTCTGATACTCACAAGCCCTGAGGGTCTGGGGCAGATAAGGGCAGTCTAAAGAGTGGGAACAGGAGCTGGAAGGGATGCTGAGAAGGAAGGTGAAGAGATTCGAGCGAGACCACTTGTTATGTTTAGTAATATTATGAATCAGCAGCATTATAATAGTGATGAACCCCAGCCTGGGCACCTTGTCACTGGAGACAAATCTCAACGTGCACACCTCCGCAGGCAGCAGTGGTCAGCTGGGTACCAAAATGGCGAAGTGAAGGCCCACATCCCTGACCCTTCCGGCCCCCACTGCTCACCTGAGCAAGGAGCCGGATAACCGCACCCTGTCAGCCACGCCCAAGGACTTTGCTTTCTTGATGTGGGAAAAGGCAGCCCAGAATCTTTCAACTCAACAATTTCTCCTCCCCCAGATCTCATCCCTGTGAACCTAGACCCTATACCGCAGTCGGTCCTTTGCTCGGCAGTAAAACTTTTCCTCTCCCTACTCAATCTTTGGTCTCTTAACATTCTTCTTCTCTTCAAAAATAATCACCATTGATTCAGTTCCTATTCTCTTATCCTCATTTATAGCCCTTTGGTGTAAATATTGCTCCATTTTGCAAAGGAGGCAACTGAGGCTGAAAGAGCTTTCCCAAGTGTCAGAGGGCAGATTCGAGCCCAGCTTGGCTGAGGGCTGGTACTTGAGCTGACCCACAAGAGATGCCAGAAATGATGGAGAAATGCTACAGCTGAGGCACCTTGGAACTGAAAGGGACTCCATGGTCAGGCTCTATGCACAACGGGAAGCAAGAGGAGAAAGGAGTTATTTAAAATGAAAATTAAGGGCTCGTTATTCTCTGAATTTAAATGCAGACATGACATTTACAGCATGATAACCCAGGAATACTAACACATTGCTCGTAATTAGACCTGGCGCGTCTTTACTCTTTGACAGATGCAAAGGATTTCAAAATGTAATTAAACCTTCCAATACCCTTGTGAGGAGGCGGCATCATATTCATTTTACAGATGGGTGAACTGAGGCCAACAGAAGACAAGTCTCTGAAAGTTAACTCAGGAATTTGTAAGAAAACATTAAGGAAACCCCATGGTTCTCTGCTCCACTGTGCTTCAGCTCCAACCAGGCCAGAGCAGTGGTCCAGAATTTTTAAGGAAGGAATCAAGATTACATGTTGTTAGGAAAACTTTTCACCCATATTTATCCATCAAAATATCTAAAGCAACTAAGTGAGGCAACAGAATGAAAATCAGTTCATATGTGCTTTAAGCCATTATGTTAGTTGCAGTGGATTTATCCAGGATTTCTGCAAACATGCTTGGTCATAGGATTCTCTCATGGTATTTGTTAATGATCTAGGTTTTCTGGATTCTTTCTTAGAGATTCTGATTTGGTCGGTCTGGGGTGGATCCTAGGAATCTAAATTTTTTAGAAGTTTCCAGGTAACTTTTTATAAGCAGGCAAGTGTGGGAAATGCTGGATTAACCATCCTGTAAGTACTTTGCAAGCCTATAATTTGCATGCCTGGCACTGTGTTAGGTTCTGTCAGATAGACTCAGAGTGTAAGAAAAAACCTTAAAAGCTCCTTTCTTCCCCTTACTCAATGTAATGGAGAATGCAACAAGTGTTTATTGCACATCTATTCTACTGAAAGCCTTAGTTCCCATTTAGGTTGCTATATAATATTGAGCAGAGTTCCCTGTGCTATACAGTAGGTCCTTGCTGGTTATCCATGTTAAATATAGCAGTGTGTACGTGCCAGTCCCAAACTCCCTAACTATCCCTTTGCCCCACCTTTCCCCCCTGGGAAACGAACGAACTAACCATAAGTTCGTTCTCTAAGTCTGTGAGTCTGTTTCTGTTTTGTAAATAAGTTCATTTGTATTATTTCTTTATCTTTGCATTTTTAAAGCATGAAATGGGGATCCTCAGAGAAATCTCCAAATGGGCCTTGAAGTCCTATGAGCCACATGGCATTATTTTTTCCCATTGTGCTGATAAGATCAGAGGCTATTAATATTATAAATGTTTTTTTGGTCAAGGTAGGCCAAAAGTCAGTGCCCTTTTTCCTATAAAATATCTGTGGGTTTACACTGGAGATAAATGAATAATATATACAAATTCTTCCTTTGAAGTTACTTTGTCTGGGAAGCTTGTCCCCTTAATTTGCACACAGACTTGTCCCTTGTTTCCCAAATGAACCAGAAGAAACATCTAATGGAAAGTTGCTATGAGCCTTATAGGATTAAGCCATGGGGGAGGTTATTAACAGGGTTCATTGTGGGCAGCAATCTTTGCCCCAGGAAAGGTTATTAGAAAAGATCAGGACATGCCCCCGGCTTGTGGGAAGAATTCCCCATCGTTCCAGTGATGTGATGGTTGGAGATAAAACCCCTTTGTGTCCATGCCATCACTTAGCTACACCCGCTCTGGAGTCCAGATCAGTTCAGAGTCGCCAAAAATTTGACCTTTGTTAGAGAGCTGAAAACTGTACATCATATCTAAAGAGTGAAATTTCCATCATAGTATAATTAAAAGAATCAAAGCCACTCTAGCCCGGAAAGGGGAGACATCCTTAATTTCGGCAGCCCTAAAACAGTCATCTCCACTCATTGGAAGCTTTCACATCACTGGCCCATGTGATTCCCCCCAGGATCCTGAAGCAGAACAGTGGGCAGGACTGCAATGTGTTCTGGTGACCTGAGGATCCTGAGGAAGAAAAGGGAACACGGGCTTCAGTCCTGGCTCTGTCACCAGGGGTGTCAAGGAAAATAATCTCAGTGGGGTCTGTAAGCCATAGGGCTACTCTATCTCACTCACAGCATTAGAGGAAGGGCAAAGTAAGAAAGCATATCCAAAATCATTTGAAAAGGAATAGTGTCCTTTGATGTTTTCTCAAAGGGGGAAAGAAGAAGATTTCGCTGATAATATTTGGGAGGTAAGGGAGGGTGGAACTAGCTGCAGAATAGGGGAAGTTTTGTACCCAGAGGGAAATACAGATAGATTCAAAGAAAGGGCAGGCCTGGCTAAATGTGACATGTGGCCATCTACAATGCCTTCCCATGGTCCCTGCCTCCTGGTCTTCATGCCCTTGATTGTTGACTGGATGGTGACTTGCTTCTAATGACAAAAGATGGCCAAAGTGATGGGACGTGACTTCTGCGATGAGGCTATAAAACACTGCGACTTCCATCTTGCCGGCACTTTCTCACCCTACCTGCTCAGGCCGATGAAGCCACCTGCCCTTCGGAGAGGCTCGTGTAGCAAGAACTGGGGTGGCCTCTGGCCAACAGCTCAGGAGGAGCTGAGGCCTGGAGTCCAGCAGCTCGTAAGAAACTGAAGCCTGCCTACCACTGTTGAGTGAGCTTGGAAGCAGATCCTGCCCAGTTGAGCCTGGAGATAACTCCACCCCCCAGGAGAGACGTTGATGGCAGAGACAAGAGTCTCTTGTGAGAGACTGGGGGCAGAGGCACCCAGATCAGCCATGCCCAGATTCCTGACCCGCAGAAATGGTAAGATAATGAGTGAGTACTGTATTAAGCTGCTAAAACGCGGGATAATTTTTTACACGATAGGTAAGTAATTTACCGGTTAACCTAGGATTACCTGGAATGGTTCTGGAGGAAAAGAAACAAAAGGTCTGACATAATGAACCTGCGAAGCTGTTAAACATGTGACCCTGACATGGAAGAAAAGGGGGGAAAAAATGCTCCAGGAAGAACCGGGGCAGAGAGGAGAGAGAGAGGGAAAGGTAGAAATAAACAAAGAGCAACCGAATGAGAGAAGCAGAGGCTATTGATTCAGCACCTGCTGTGGCAGGGAGTCAGCCAGCGTCACTTGTGTTTGGCAGAGACTCAAGGGCAGGCAGGGCAGGGGGAGAGCTTCATAGAGGAGACAAGGGAAGGCTCCACCTGGGCCCTGATTGGAGGCTATTGGCCTGCGGAAGCTGGGGCAGGCCGACTAGGAGAGGGGCTCCTATGTGATCGGTTGGGGGGCATGTTTGGCTTTCTCTGATTGGCCCCAAGTTGGAAGTGAGGATGAAAATTAGGGAAGCTGGCAGTTATTAAGCAAGTCCCGGCCATTTTTGCCCAATTGCTAGAAGGGTTATTGTTTAGCTTCCTGGACTGTTGCTAGAGATAGTGGTCTGACTTTCTACAAGTCTGACAGAGCTAGCTGGCCTCTGGGGCTGCTTAGCCTGGATAATGGGCTGGTCACTGCAGCCTGTGGCTCAGGGCTCTATTTTCATATATGGTCTAGCCATTGTCCATTTGTATATTCAGTCTCTCAGAAGGAAGAGTAGTTATGAAGAAATGGGGTGCTTGAACTAAATTGAGGGGATTCCAGAAATGGACTTCAGATATCCCTAGTCACAGAAGGGAAAAGTATCATGGGCATCCTGCTGCTTTTTCACAGACTTATAGATAAATCCATGATGAACACCACAGAGAAAGGTTCGTCCATAACATGCTTCAGAAATGTGGACCCATGACAAGTCACTGGTCCAGTTCAAGTTCCTTGTGACCATGTTTAAGCCACACCTGTTTTTCCTTTCATTACCTGGATCTGAAAGCAGGTTTGCAAAGCCATTTCTACGATACGATTTATAGCCTTTTATATAGTTTGCTTTGCTCTCTGTCACGCTTCCCTCCATAGAGCCAGCATTAAAGTAGACTCTTACATTCCAGGTTTTTTTTAGAACCAGCCCCCCCGGAGAGTCTTTACCTCCATGATCCTGAGTTACAGCGTAGCTTTCTCTGCTGAACTCCTTTTAATAAAATCTTTTTTCACAGTCAGACTTCGGAGACGGTTTGTTTTTTTTTTTTCTTTTCTTCTTTCCGCTTTGCCTTTTTACCTGCTGTTTAACCAGAAAATTACCCTCCACATAGGAAGGTAAATGCTCTCTTCTCCTGTTGTTAGAATAAAAAATTATCTTGTAACTTTTCACTGTCGGGCAAAACTACATCCAATCAACACTCCCTCTTAGCAAGCAGTGACTTTCAGAAGGGGAACCGGGGTCTGGATAATAACAGCAGGGCTTGTAATCTTCCCTGTGCTAATGAGGGTCACCTCCTACCTGACTTGCAGGCCTTCTGTAGAAGTTAAAGCTTCTCCTGCTCTAATTAGCGATGGCCGATGAAGGGGGGAGCCTGCACCTTTAAAGGTATCCATCCTAGCAATTTGAACAATGCAGAGAACAACTATCTGCAGGCCCAATGGCAAAGATGGTTAATTAAAGTAGTGATGATGTTGATAAGAAGAATGACAAACAGGGGTCCCTCGTTAATGAGCGAGGTCGCATTCTCCGCTCCCTTCTCCCCTTGCTCATCAGGAAATAGCAGAGTGGAGCCCCCAGGAGACTCGTGCTCAATTAGGCCCTGCAGGCAGGGGAAGCTGCCAAAGGCCCTGTGAAGAGAAAATTGAACCACCTAATTTGGGAGGGAAGGAGGGAGGGCAGGGGCTTTAATGGAATATGCCACTGGCACTTCCAGGCTCACAGCTGCTGGGACTGCCACTTGAAATAGTTCCCGAAAAGGCAGACGCGTGGCAGGAGGGCGAGACAGGGGTTTTGAAGTCACACAGGCCTGAGTTGGAATCCTGCTTCTAGGGATGTTACTCCACCACTCAAAGCCTGTTTTCCCCGTCGAGTGTTGTATGAGATTATGTGTGTATGTGTGGGAGAGAGGCGGGGAAAGGGTGCAGAGCGCCCAGGTCACACAGGTGAAAACTGGCCGCCTCCCTTCCCCCCTTCCCATGGCCCAACACACCTGCCCCGACGGACCTCATCCCTCTCTGCCATCTCTTTTGCCCCTCACGGTTGATAGGACCTGTTTACCGTGGGCTACACTTTGCCCCATTCAGCGTTACCTGGAAGGTTGTCCTAAAGACCTTTCTTGGGCATTATGTGTTGTTCCTTCTAGAAGTCAGCCTTCTAAGAACAGGCCCTGTTCCTTCTCTGTCTTTGTCATCTTCCCACCATCAGTGCTCAGCAGACCCCAGAGGTGGCATATGAGTTGGACATCTCCCCCTCCCCACGCTGCCCCTAACACGGGAGGGTCCTTGGAGGGACTCAGGGAGCTAAAGAACCCGAAATCTCGCTTTTTCAGGTTGAGGGAAACCCTCCCTGGTGCTAGCACCTACATTTGTAGAGCAGAATCGTCTTGCTATATCGATTTTGTTCTTTCCAACGACCCTGTGAAATTGATAGGCTGGGCAGAGACTCCCAAAGTTTAATTGACTTGGCAAAAATCTAACTTTTAAGGAGAAGCAGAACTAAAAGCCAGATATTCTGAGGAAAAGCTGGAATATACTTTCCATTCTTCAGGAAATAACCAACATTGATCGGACTCTGTATCACTCAGGATAGGTTAGGAAAATCTCAGTGGCCTTAGACAACCCAGGTTTATCTCTCTCCCAGGGTACATGTCCATCCCAGGTCGCTTGGGGTCCTCCTCGCTCAGTCACCCCCTGTAATCGTCTGCACTTTGAGGGCCAGGCTCACGGAGCAGGCACTCCTCGGAGCATTGCTGATGGCGGGGGCAGAGGGAAAGTCAGGAGGGCTTAAGCACATGCTTGTTCCTACAGCATCAGCCTGGGAGGTGACACCCTTCACTGCACTCAGTCTCAGTGACCAGGCCTGAGTTCAGCAGGGCAGGGAGGTGTGACCCTCGCAGAGTGAGGACTGGACACTTCCGAGAGGTAACACAGTCTCCCATCCACCCCACTGTGCTTTGTCTCAACTCCTGAGGGCTGTTGGAATGAGGGGTGGCTGGGGGGATCTACTCACCCGGGATAGTCACTGGATACTAGATGGAGGATTGTGGACCCCTCTTCCTGCCCTTTTTTGGAAGCAGAGACCCGGGAAAGATATCTACAATAGTGTTTACTTTGGAGGAGATCATTTAGAAGGTAATGCTTAAGCTTGACCATCAGTAACATGTTTAAATCCTGGACCAAAAGTTAATATCTTAGCAATTGCAGAAGGAGAGGCTGTATGCCCTGTGTACCCACCTCGGGCCTCTCACCACAGGGAGTCAAACGGGTGTGAGCGTGGTTCAAAGCCTCAGGCAAAGGTTTACGGTTTTCTCTAAAATGTCCCACATTTTTGCTTGTTTGCTGAAAAGAAAGAGAACAAAGTAACTTGCTAGTGACAAAGGCCACACTTCCCCCCTAAGAACAGTAGAAATAGCCTTTCCGAGATGTTCAGTATTGCCACACAGAACATGGCCAGGGGCCTCAAGCAAAGGACCCAGAGACTGGGCTCTCCGGGGCTGGAGCTCTCCCAGGACAGGCCACACAGCCTCTCCACTTGTATTTGCAGAGCACAGTTCATCTTCATCCTATAAAAATGGCTTGTCTGCAAAAAAACAAAAAATAAGAACCCACAGATTCTCCTTCTGGTTCATGCAGCCTGTTCTGTATGGATAAACATCAAATACATTTACTTACTGACTTAGACTTCCTTTTTCACCTACTTCCGGGAGGGTTTGTGGCAGGGTCATCTTTAAACTTTGTGTGAAATAGCACAGCCAGAACTGAAACCAGAGCAGAGACTGCGGGGTGGGAGCAGAGCAAGTAGAGGTTTCCACATCCCAGAATAGCTAGCGACCTGTCAAGCACTGACTTGCCTCCGTAAGTTCTGGGCGCCGAGGCACCAAAGGACCACATCGGCCTCCTCGGAAGGGTCGTGCCTCTGATAGCCCAGGTGATTATGCAGGTGAAGTGCCACTTTGAGCGCTGTCCTCTCCTGCTTTGCTGCATGCGACTACCGGTCCCCTGTCTGGAGGCCTAGGCAAGGCTGGTTTATGACTAGGGTAGGTGTGCCTTGAAATCTTAGTGCCAGCCTACCCACCAGCAGTGTCCACAGCCCCCTCTCCACTCTGGCCCTGCCTTCCGTCCCAGCTACCTTTCTCAGGAAGAAAAAGAGTCTGATCCATCTCTGTGTTCGGATGTTGGCTGAGAAGACCTTAAGATATGACTTGATCCAGGGATTTTTGTTCCATTACATTTCTCTAAAATCAATTTATTGACTAGCTATCAGAGCCAGGAAGTACAGAGATGAAGAGGACAGAGGGTCTGAGCATGAAAACCCTTGGGCCCAGGCCACCAGGGCTCCCAGGCTTAGAGGGCCCACTCTGTTCCTCCTCCAGCCCTGCCCCTCCCTGGGGGGAAGGATTCTGCAGGCCCAGGAGGGATGTGCCAGCTGAAGCTTGTGAACTTCCGTCCTTCTACTCCATGTTCTGGGGACCCAGCACCCCAGATTCCTTGCCCAAACAACCCGCAACAGCACCCGGGGCCTGTGCAAGCCCCTCCCCAAAGTCCCACCGGGTCTGGTAGGAGTTCATCCAAGGGGTGAACGTTGGGGGAGAGATGGCCATGGCTTGGACTTTCGGCCTGAGCTGTCCACAGACTTGAGACCATCTCCCTCTCAGTGTGGGACGGAACAAGGGGTGGGAGGTGGAGTGGGCTGGTCAGCAGGGCAGGGCCTCTATCAGAATGCTTGTCTTGGTCCTGAAAACGCGGGGACGGTCTCGAGATTGGGCAATCTGGGAGGCGACGGTAGAGCAAAGGTTAGATGCCAGCAGATCTCAAATCTAGAATGGGTTTCTTTCTGCCAGCAAGGGGTTAATCCACGCCTGTTACCTATTTCTGATTGTTTACGGGAAGATTTGATCATGAACGGCCAGTGAAAGTGTTCAAGAGTCTGATTCTTCTTGTCTATCTAAATTAGTATCTCAGGAGGTAAAGCAAACCAATTTACCTTGAGGCTTTCATCAAAGAAATCCGTAGACAGTCCAGGAACCACATGCTAACAAGATAGTGAGTCCTAAAGCAGGAAAACGAACTAAAAAGCCAAACTCAAACTAAAAGATACTGCTTCATGATAAACTCCCACTTGTTCAGGCTAAAGGATCCAAGGATAGTAGTAACAGGGAAAATACAAATATTCTGGTTAACTGAATGTTAAGTTAGAATTTTCTGTCCTCACAGAATTAACTAGGACAACATTAAAATTATACATAATACATCCCTCTTTTTGTCACTGAGTCAGTAATTTTGACAGATTGCCTTCCCCACCTCCCACCATACCTCCAACTTTCTTTTCTTTTTTCCCTTTTTTTAAAAATTGCCAATATGTATTTAGGGTCTCTCCTCCAAAGATTGGCTAGGAAGTAGAAGTAGAACAAGAGGGTCCCAGCTGTCCTGTCCTTGTTATGACCAAAGACAGACCCACAAGAACTTTTCCTTAGGGTAAATCAGCAATGTCCCTACAGTCATGGCCTCCTGTATATAGTTTATGGCTTGACTGCTGTGGTGATGCCTCAATATTAGATAGGACTCGTCTCAACTGTTGTCATCAGAGAGAGTGGCACTCACCAGAGGATTCCCTTTAATTAGGGAATTGAGTCTTCTCCACTCTCCCTTCTGCACTGGGGAATAACAATAGTTGCCTACTTAGCCCAAATGATCATCTTGCTATATGAGGTCCTCCGCCTAAAGAATTTCCAAATCCCTATTGTCATTTAATTTCTTCCTTTATTTTCTTGGTTAACCCCATCCTTATCCACATGATGATCCCTTTAGGCATTTTTCCCCCAGACCATTTGAGAGATTTCTCCAGGAATCTACATGACTGTAGAATATAGGACAGATTTGATAGAGAGCAAGATGACAGCAAAGAGTGTATGTGGTGGGGATGATGGACTCTAAATGCCCTGCTACAGAGCATGTACTTTGATCTTAAGGTCAACAGATCACTATTCACAACATTGAACGAGTAAGGGACATGACCAGGTGTTTGAAAAGGCAGAGTCAGGCCAACAGGGAAGGTTTTAGAGGTGGGGGGAGAATTCTTGCATGTAGAACTTGGGCTTTGTGTAGAAGTAAAGCTGACTTCAAATCCTACTTTCAGGGACTTCCCTGGTGGTGCAGTGGTTAAGAATCCGCCTGCCAAAGCAGGGGACATGGGTTTGAGCCCTGGTCTGGGAAGATGCCACATGTCGCGGAGCAACTAAGCCCATGTGCCACAACTACTGAGCCTGTGCATCACAACTACTGAAGCTCATGCGCCTAGAGCCCGTGCTCTGCAACAAGAGAAGACACCACGATGAGAAGCCCGCGCACCGCACCCCCGCTTGCTGCAGCTAGAGAAAGCCCACGCACAACAATGAAGACCCAATGCAGCCAAAATAAATAAATAAATTTATTTTAAAAAATCCTATTTCCAATATTTATCAACTATGTATCCATTAGGTGCTTGTTATTCACTTTCTCTGATCCTCTATTTCCTAATTGGAAAAAGTCATAATGCCTCGCAGTATTGCTGTGAAGATTAAATAGGTATAAGGAGCTCCTACTGGCAAAACAGGATGAGACAGGAGGCAGGTCTAAACCAGGGCAGTGGTGGTGGGCATGGAGAGGAGGAGATGGGCTTTGGAGACAGAGTCACCAGGATGGGTAAGAGGAATCGAGGGTGGCTAGGTGTTCCATCTTGAGTGACCCAATAAATTGTACACCTCATGGCTGAGTGGGGGTTAAGGAAGGACAAAAGAAGAACAGATTTTTTTCAGATGGAAAAAGGGCAGATAATGAGTTTCATTTTGGATAGTTAAATTGAGATAGTGAGTAGAAGACATTTAGGTGCAGGTGGTGATTAGTTCACTAAAAACAGGGATATCTAGAGAGCACTGTCTATCCGGGACTCATCAGAATGTAGGTCCTTATGGTCACTATGGAATTTGCTTGGCTGGCCCAAGAGAACAAGTTGGATTCATTCTCTCATTGATTCTTTCATCTACTAATTCATCAAACATACGCTGAGCATCTCTTATAAGCCATGCTCAGTGATGTTAAACAATGGTGAACAGGCAGAAGTTGTCCCTGACCCTCAGAAACTTATCCTATCCTAGGGTAGAGGATCTGAGATGGCCACAGATGCCCCAGCCCTTCAATCCTGGGTGGCCAGGACCCCAAGCCTGTGTGTGGACTGGGCCAGGATGCTGAGTGGGGCACAGAGTGGAGTATCGCTTGTGTGTGGTTGTGAGTCATGGCACAAGGAGGAGGGAAGACAGTCTTAGCAAGAGTGTCTGAGAACAGAGCAAATTGCAGATCTGGAATAAACTAGGTACAACACAGGACCAGAAAGGTAGAATGTGCAGGTTGAGATGGTTGAGGGTGAAGAGATTCCCTGATGTACTTCCGGTGAGGGGAGGCAGCAGTCTTTTCCGGGGAACCCATCACTTAGCTATAGGTGCTAAAGTGATTGCTGAAAACAATCAGAAATTAGTTTTTTGGATCAGAAGGACCTTATTCTTTTAAGTACCTAGCATTGTGCCTGGTAGAACATGCTTAGCAAATGTTTTATAGAATGGAAAGAAAAAGGAATAATAAAATGAAAGAAAGGAAGGAAACATTGGAAAGAGTTAAATTAGGAGCTATAGAGTTAGAAGGTAATAAAGACATTGCAGAATCTCTACTGACACTATACTGAGCCATAGAAATTATTACGGGGGTAAAAACTTGATAATCTGAGTTTGGGGACTACTGAAAATTAATGAAACCGTACTCCAATGACTTTGAGTAAAACTGGTCATTAGTAACTCTGTGATGGGCAACATCAGAATACTATGTTAATTGTGTACCTTTTCTAAATTTCAGAATCTCACCTAGGGGTGGCTTTGTCTCCTAGAGAGCAAAGAAAATGACATTAGCAGAAGATCATGACTCTTCAGCGGTGACTGAGCTAATACATCGTCCTCAGTGGCTTCCACCTTCACGTGGGGAGTAGTGAGGCGGTGGCTGGGGGGTTACTGTCTGTGACCTGCAGCTGCACGTGTGAACGCAAACCTTCAGCAGTGGCTTCTTAGAAGAACAGTCATACATATGCTTCTGCTTAAGACTTAACTGGCAGGCTTCCTGGCAGAGCCTCTGGGAGTGATGTCCTGATTTGCAAGAACTTAACGACTTGTCATTTAATACCTGAAGGTACAGAGACAAGAGAGGAGGGTATTTGTACATGTCTGTGTCCCCAGAGAGAGTGAGCACCATGGATTTGTGAAGGCACTGTCTTGCCTTTCCAGAAAAGAATTCTTTATGCTATGTTTATTCAATAACTGTTACTTTGATATTAACATTCAGTGTTCTTACTCAGAAATATTTAAAAATTCTATTCTTCAATTTCAAAACTCCTGCTATGTACTACAGAAGATCATTTTCTTCCCTCTCCCCTCTTTTGTGTATATTATGATGGGTTTGGTTAGTCATAAATTAAACTTGAAAACAATTGTACTTCTAGAGTTCTGATAAAATTTTCACTCCTTTAATTTTTTTTTCTCATTGAACAAACATATTATTCACAGGAACAGATGACATACTGAAAGCTAGATGTCCCCATGGCTTTCAAACACCAGTATGGGAGCTCCTGATTTCCTCTTCATCGTCATATCCTCTTTTTCCACATGCAACAACTCTTTGAATAATTTAAATGATCAGATATGCAAGCATCACCCAGAAGTGTGAGGACTTTGAGTTTGAAATAGCTCAGTATTTCCAGACTAGGATAAGAATAACAGTGTGCCTAATTTACATTTTCTTATCTCTTTTTGATATAGTTATAATGGTAACTGTAGTAATGGTTTAACAGCAGAAACGACAATGTAAATCTCAAGCCCCAGATTACCTCTAATCCAGGGTTCTCACTTCAGGTAATGAAAGCCAACAACTGGAAGTAGGAAGAGGGAAGCATTTAAATGTAAACGTCTTCAAATCACACGAAGGAAAGTCAAATAAATATGGTTGGATTCTTAATATTGGTTCCAAGGAAATCATAGCTTATCGGGACAATAGAACATAAAACAGAAAAGAAGCATAAGTAGTAGAAAGCATAAAACGAGAACATCAGAGGATAGCAATCTAAAAGTCATAACAATTCTCAAACTAAAAGACAAAGGCTCAGACCATGTGAAGAAAAATGAAGCTACACGTTAACTGCAAATTACAAAAATTTGAAAATAATGTTAAAATGAAAGGAAAATTTAAAACAAAAACTATTACATGATACAAAGGGGTCATTTTATATTGGAAATGGTAGCCCCATCAATAAAAATATGGAAGTCGTAAACACTAAATAACAAGTCACAAAAATATATAAACTAAAAACTTATGAAAGGATTCAAGCACAGTTATAGTGGGAGATTTTAGCAGGCACTCTGTCTTTGATAAATTAAATATTTATATATATGTGTATATACACATATATCATAATTTAAATGATTATATACAAGGATATATATGCAATATATAGTTACAGTATACCTTACATATATTTTTATATTATATAGAGAGATATTTGTATAACTATATAATTTCATAATGCAGTACATATTCTTTTCAGGTATTTTTACAAAAATTGTGTACATACAAAGCCCCCAAAGAACCTCAGTACAGTTCAGAAAGTAGAAATTGTGCAGGCAGAATTACCTGACCACATGTTGATTAAAAATAACAGGAAAAAAAAAAAAAAAAAAACAGGAATAGAACCAGTACCCACCTCTTTACCCTGGAAGTGTGCTTGTGGGCTGTTTCTGCAGGACATCCATCCTTTCTTTCCTCCAGAACTGTTCGCAGGCCTTCAGATTTGGGTCTTGGACTGGAACTACACCACCAGCTTTCCTGGGACTCCAGCTTGCAGAGGGACTTCTCAGCCTCCAAAATCGACCACGTGGTTGACAGAGTCTTAGTGCTCCAGCTGGGTGTCAGGCGTGAGCCTCTGAGGTGGGAGAGCCAAGATCAGGACATTAGACCACCAGAGACCTCCCAGCCCCACATAATATCAATTGGTGTGAGCTCTCCCAGAGATCTCTGTCTCAACGCTAAGACCCAGCTCTGCTCAA
Organism: Balaenoptera musculus; assembly: GCF_009873245.2. Taxonomy (NCBI): domain Eukaryota; kingdom Metazoa; phylum Chordata; class Mammalia; order Artiodactyla; family Balaenopteridae; genus Balaenoptera; species Balaenoptera musculus. Next base: position 66,282,144 of record NC_045802.1, on the reverse strand, counting down.
CCACCAACAAGCTCCAGTGCTTGACACCCCGTGCCAAACAACAAGCAAGACAGGAACACAACCCCATCCATTAGTAGAGAGGCTGCCTAAAATCATACAAAGTTCACAGAAACCCCAAAACACACCACCGGATGTGGTCCTGCCCATCAGAAAGACAAGATCCAGCCTCATCCACCAGAACACAGGCACCAGTCCCTTCCACCAGGAAGCCTACACAACCCACTGAACCAACCTTATCCAATGGGGGCAGACACAAAAAACAACGGGAAGTATGAACATGCAGCCTGTGGAAAGGAGACCCCAAACACAGTAAGTTAAACAAAATGAGAAGACAGAGAAATATGCAGCAGATGAAGGAGCAAGGTAAAAACCCATCAGACCAAACAAATGAAGAGGAAATAGGCAATCTACCTGAAAAAGAATTCAGAGTAATGATAGTATAGATGACCCAAAATCTCGGAAATAGAATGGAGAAAATACAAGAAACGTTTAACAAGGACCTAAAAGAACTAAAGAGCAAACAAACAACGATGAACCACACAAAATATGAAATTAAAAATTCTCTAGAAGGAATCAATAGCAGAATAACTGAGGCAGAAGAACAGATAAGTGACCTGGAACATAAAGTAGTGGAAATAACTACCACAGAGCAGAATAAAGAAAAAAGAATGAAAAGAATTGAGGACAGGTTCAGAGACCTCTGGGACAACATTAAATGTACCAACATTTGAATTATAGGGGTCCCAGAAGAAGAAGAGAAAAAGAAAGGGACTGAGAAAATATTTGAAGGGATTATAGTTGAAAACTTCCCTAATATGGGAAAGGAAATGGTCAGTCAAATCCAAGAAGTGCAGAGAGTCGCATACAGGATAAATCCAAAGAGAAACATGACAAGACACATATTAATCAAACTATCAAAAATTAAATACAAAGAAAAAAAAAGCAGCAAGGGAAAAGCAACAAATAACATACAAGGAAATCCCCATAAAGTTAACAGCTGATCTTTCAGCAGAAACTCTGCAAGACAGAAGGGAGTGGCAGGACATACTTAAAATGATGAAAGGGAAAAACCTACAAACAAGATTACTCTACCCAGCAAGGATCTCATTCAGATTCGACAGGGAAATTAAAACCTTTACTGACAAGCAAAACCTAGGAGAATTCAGCACCACCAAACCAGCTTTACAACAAATGCTAAAGGAACTTCTCTAGGCAAGAAACACAAGAGAAGGAAAAGACCTACAAAAACAAACCCCAAACAATTAACAAAATGGTAATAAGAACATACATATTGATAATTACCTAAAATGTAAATGGATTAAATGCTCCTACCAAAAGACATAGACTGGCTGAATGGATACAAAAACATGACCCATATATATGCTGTCTACAAGAGACCCACTTCAGACCTAGGGACACATACAGAATGAAAGTGAGGGGATGGAAAAAGATATTCCATGCAAATGGAAATCAAAAGGAAGCTGGAGTAGCAATTCTCATATCAGACAAAATAGACTTTAAAATAAAGACTATTACAAGAGACAAAGAAGGATACTACATAATGATCAAGGGATCAATCCAAGGAGGAGATATAACAATTGTAAATATTTATGCACCCAACATAAGATCACCTCAATTCATAGGGAAATGCTAACAACCATAAAAGGGGAAATCGACAGTAACACAATAATAGTAGGGGACTTTAACACCCCAATTTCACCAATGGACAGATCATCCACAATGAAAATAAATAAGGAAACACAAGCTTTAAAGGACACATTAAACAAGATGGACTTAATTGATATTTATAATATGTTCCATCCAAAAACAACAGAATACACTTTCTTCTCAAGTGCTCATGGAACATTTTCCAGGATAGATCATATCCTGGGTCACAAATCAAGCCTTGGGAAATTTAAGAAAATTGAAATCATATCAAGTATCTTTTCCGACCACAACGCTATGAGGCTAGATATCAATTACAGGAAAAAAACTGTAAAAAATACAAACACAGGGAGGCTAAACAATACACTACTAAATAACCAAGAGATCACTAAAGAAATCAAAGAGGAAATCAAAAAATACCTAGAAACAAATGACAGTGAAACATGACAACTCAAAACCTATGGGATGCAACAAAAGCAGTTCTAAGAGGGAAGTTTATAGCAATACAGCCCTACCTCAAGAAACAAGAAAAATCTCAACTAAACAACCTAACCTTACACCTAAAGCAATTAGAGAAAGAAGAATTAAAGAAACCCCAAAGTTAGCAGAAGGAAAGACATCATAATGATCAGAACAGAAATAAATGAAAAAGAAATGAAGGAAATGATAGCAAAGATCAATAAAACTAAAAGCTTGTTCTTTGAGAAGATAAACAAAATTGATAAACCATTAGCCAGACTCATCAAGAAAAAGAGGGAGAAGACTCAAATCAACAGAAATAGAAATGAAAAAGGAGGAGTGACAACTGACACTGCAGAAATACAAAGGATCATGAGAGATTACTATAAGCAACTATATGCCAATAAAATGGACAAAGTGGAAGAAATGGACAAATTCTTAGAAAAGCACAACCTTCCGAGACTGAACCAGGAAAAATAGAAAATATAAACAGACAAATCACAAGCACTGCAATTGAAACTGTGATTAAAAATCTTCCAACAAACGAAAGCCCAGGACCAGATGGCTTCACAGGCAAATTCTATCAAACATTTAGAGAAGAGCTAACACCTATCCTTCTCAAACTCTTCCAAAATATAGCAGAGGGAGGAACACTCCCAAACTCATTCTACAAGGCCACCATCACCCTCATTCCGAAACCCGACAAAGATGTCACAAAAAGCAAACTACAGGCCAATATCACTGATGAACATAGATACAAAAATCCTCAGCAAAATACTAGCAAACAGAATCCAACAGCACATTAAAAGGATCATACACCCTGCTCAAGTGGGGTTTATCCCAGGAACGCAAGGATTCTTCAATATACGCAAATCGATCAATGTGATACACCATATTAACAAACTGAAGGATACAAACCGCATGATAATCTCAATAGATGCAGAAAAATCTTTGAACAAAATTCAACACCCATTTATGATAAAAATCCTCCAGAAAGTAGGCATAGAGGGAACTTGCCTCAACATAATAAAGGCCATATTTGACCAACCAACAGCCAGCATCATTCTCAATGGTGAAAACCTGAAACCGTTTCCACTAAGATCAGGAACAAGACCAAGTTGCCCACTCTCACCACTATTATTCAACATAGTTTAGGAAGTTTTAGCCACAGCAATCAGAGTAGGAAAAGGAATAAAAGGAATCCAGATTGGAAAAGAAGAAGTAAAACTCCTCTGTTTGCAGATGACTTGATTCTATACATAGAGAATCCTAAGGATGCTACCAGAAAACTAAATAGAGCTAATCAATGAATTTGGTAAAGTAGCAGGGTACAAAATTAATGTACAGAAATCTCTTGCATTCCTATACACTAATGATGAAAAATCTGAAAGAGAAATTAAGGAAACACTACCATTTACCACTGCAACAAAAAGAATAAAATACCTAGGAATAAACCTACTTAAGGAGACAAAAGAACTGTATGCAGAAAACTATAATACCCTGATGAAAGAAATTAAAGATGATACAAACAGATGGAGAGATATACCATGTTCTTGGATTGGAAGAATCAGCATTGTGAAAATGACTCTACTACCCAAAGCAATCTACAGATCCAATGCAATCCCTATGAAACTACCAATGGCATTTTTCACAGAACTAGAACAAAAAATTTCACAATTTGTATGGAAACACAAAAGACCCCACATAGCCAAAGCAAAGTTGGAAAAGAAAAACGTAGCTGGAGGAATCAGGCTCCCTGACTTCAGACTATACTGCAAAGCTACAGTAATCAAGACAGTATGATACTGGTACAAAAACAGAAATATAGATGAATGGAACAGGATAGAAAGCCCAGAGGTAAACCCACACACATATGGTCACCTTATGTTTGATAAAGGAGGCAAGAATATACAATGGAGAAAAGACAGCCTCCTCAATAAATGGTGCTAGGAAAACTGGACAGCTACATGTAAAAGAATGAAATTAGAACACTCCGTAACACCATACAGAAAAATAAACTCAAAATGGATTAAAGACCTAAATGTAAGGCCAGACACTATAAATCTCTTAGAGGAAAACATAGGCAGAACACTCTATGACATAAATCACAGCAAGATTCTTTTTGACACACCTCCTATAGAAATGGAAATAAAAGCAAAAATAAACAAATGGGACCTAATGAAACGTAAAAGCTTTTGTACAGCAAAGGAAACCATAAACAAGAAGAAAAGACAGCTCTCAGAATGGGAGAAAATATTTGCAAATGAAGCAAGTGACAAAGGATTAATCTCCAAAAATTTCAAGCAGCTCATGCAGCTCAATATCAAAAAAACAAACAACCCAACCCAAAAATGGGCAGGAGACTTAAATCGACATTTCTCCAAAGAAGATATACAGATTGCCAACAAACACATGAAAGGATGCTCAACATCACTAATCATTAGAGAAATGAAAATCAAAACTACAGTGAGGTATAACCTCACACCAGTCAGAATGGCCATCATCAAAAAATGTACAAACAATAAATGCTGGAGAGGGTGTGGAGAAAAGGGAACCCTCTTGCACTGTTGGTGGGAATGTAAATTGATACAGTCACTATGGAGAACAGTATGCAGGTTCCTTAAAAGACTAAAAATAGAACTACCATATGACCCAGCAATCCCACTACTGGGCATATACCCTGAGCAAACCATAATTCAGAAAGAGTCATGTACCACAATGTTCATTGCAGCTCTATTTACAATAGCCAGGACATGGAAGCAACCTGTCCATTGACAGATGAATGGATAAAGAAGATGTGGCACATATGTACAATGGAATATTACTTAGCCATAAAAAGAAACGCAATTGAGTTATTTGTAGTGAGGTGGACGGACCTAGAGTCTATCATACAGAGTGAAGTAAGTCAGAAAGAGAAAAACAAATGCCGTATGCTAACACATATATATATTGAATCTAAAAAAAAAAAAAAAAAAAGGTCATGAAGAACCTAGGGTCAAGACGGGAATAAAGACGCAGACCTACTAGAGAATGGACTTGAGAATACGGGGAGGGGGAAGGGTAAGCTGGGACAAAGTGAGAGAGTGGCATGGACATATATACACTACCAAACGTAAAATAGGTAGCTAGTGGGAATCAGCCGCATAGCACAGGGAGATCAGCTCGGTGGTTTGTGACCACCTAGAGGGGTGGGATAGGGAGGGTGGGAAGGAGGGAGATGCAAGAGGGAGGAGACATGGGGATATATGTATATGTATAACTGATTTACTTTGTTATAAAGCAGAAACTAACACACCATTGTAAAGCAAGTATACTCCAATAAAGATGTTTAAAATAAAAATACAGAAAATTAAGATGAAAAATTCAAGCATGAATTAAGATTAATAGCTGAAAACAAAAATTAAATAGTGGAAAGGTAAAATAAAATATATAAAATACATGTGTAAGTCGGAAAATAAAAATATTATTGAAGGGAATGAATACAAACAGGTTTTGGAAAAGATAAGCAAACAGAGGGAAAAGTCCCTCAGAATAGAAAAGGAGTGAAAGTTAATTGTGAAAATCTGGAGGCTCAAAATAGAAAATGTGATGAAGGGCCGAATAATGGAGAAGCAATAGAAGCACAGACTCAAAGGAGATTTCAACATTTAAAAGCAGACTCGTTTCTAGAAGCTTGACGGACTGAGCCAGCACAGGTTCCTCTTACATCTACAAACAAGTAGAAACGTTGGAGAAAATATGCCAAAATAACCTTCCAAAACATAGCTGAGCTCAAAAGATAGGAAGTCTGCAGGTGGTAGAACAAAGAAGAAACACAGCAGAAGGCTGCGGAGGCTAAAACTCGGGGGTCCGTGGCAAGTTTAGGGCCCCGGAGAGCAGAGTCCATGGTTAGATGTGTGTCAAAAGCTGACTGAGGTCACACCTGTGGGGAGAAAGGGCCACAGGATGCATTGGAAGCAGCCCGTGAACTGAGATGCTTTGCAGTGCTGTCCTCAGCTGAGCGTACAGGGCGCTTTGGAGCTGAGATGTCGCCAGTCAAAAGACCTGACCTTTAGCTCCACAGCAGAGTCATTCTATATGACCTGTTCCCAAAAGGTGGCATGACCTTGGGGGAGGGCAGGTCCTTGAGAGACTCAGCTGGGAGCTGTCAGCCTGTAGCCAGCACCCCCAGCATCTTGGGGAATGAAAGCTTCAGTCCAGGGCCAGGAGGGTGGTTTTGGAGACATGCATATAATTTTCTTTGATGCTATAGATAATTTTTATTTCTTTTATTAACCATTCGCGTAGCTCCATCTATATAATTTTGACAATCTTGAATAATTTTTCTTTCCGAGTTGTTGGGAAGATACAATCAAGTGGCCCACTGTCCTCTCTCCAATGGGTGTACAATGACACTTAAATAGATGCTACGTATGTACAAATATATTCACTTCAGTGTTATTTACATTAGTGGAAAAGTTGAAAATGAGCAGAATGCCCCCAAATATGGGAATGATAAAATTATATGCAGCTATTAAAATTGTGTTTTCAAAGAACGGGTACTAAGATGTTAACCTATGTATTTACATTGCACAGATTCTATGATTCTCATTTTCTAAAACATTTGTTATTTTAAATGTTACTCTAATTGCTAATGCATAAAAAATAGGAAAGAAAATAGATCAAAATAATGTCAGAGTTCGGCTCTATAATTTATGGACATTTCAATGCCTTGTATTTCCCAAATTATCTAAGATCGTATATTACTTTATAATCATAAAAAACAAGTTGTTTATAAAATAAAGAATTAATTATGCTGAATTAGACTCCATTAATTTGCAAATATATATTTGATAGGAAAAGTGATCTCTGAGAGTGAAACAGTACTATATTGAGAGCAGGTTTTCTATAATATTTTTGACAATTTTTTCAATCTTATTTTCAACACTATTTTCAAGGTGAATGAGAGAAAGAAGTAAATCTTGAGTGTTCCTCAGTCCTACTCTTAACTTGTCTGATTATTTTCTTGGAAAAGCCCCCCAAATGTCTCCGTGTGTGTGTGTGTGTGTGTGTGTGTGTGTATTTAACTTCTGCTGTCTTCTGGAGCCTTTCCTAAGACGACTCCAATTGCTCTAAAGTCAAGTTCCCTTTGCGTATGATTCTCACTAGATAGAGGAAGGTGGTGGAATGACATTTTTCTAAGGCTCCAAATCTCACTAACCCACAAGCAAGGAAGGAATCCGCAGTTCCCACTTTTACAGAACAAAGAGAAAATGATAAATTGTTTCATTCAAGGGAGTTTTGAATGAACGAACTTCTCTCCTAGAAGTTAATTTTGTTTCTTTGCTTGTATTATAGGAGCTAGTCATTAAAAAAATCTGCAAACCATACACACTGAAACTGTGGAGAGACCCATATTAGATTTCATTATTGCTTGTGTTTTCTTCCTCTCTGTCTCTCTCTCTCTGCCTTTCCTCCCTTCCTCTTTTCTCCTTGCTTTTACCTTGAATTCCAAACTCCTTTCCTCTAATTCCTGTTGTTCTCTTCCGTCACTCTTTCTCAAATCTTTTCCTCCTCCTCATCTCCAGGTTGTTTTCTGCATTTCACAGTGAATTTCCTTGTGCCGGGTGGGCAGTGACCAGGGAGACTCACTGAGAACCATGGTTTTAGAAGTTCATGTGTTTGAGAGCCTGTAAAATCCTCCCTGGCCTCAGAGATTTGAAATTGCTTCAATCTATATTTTCTCTGTCTTTTATGCTTTTAAAGTTTCACATCCAATATGCTTTTAAAGTTTCACATTTTTATCCAAAGCATGGATTTTGAGAATTTGACAAAGCTGATCCCCTGTATGCAATTTCCATAAATCCCTTAAAGTATTTAACCAGCTCTTCTCCTTTTATAAAAATGTCTAACAAAATCACAGGGGAAAACAGTTGTTCTCGACATCACAACAGTTTAATACGTTAACTTATTCATTAAATTGTGCTTCACATCAATGGGAATCCTCAGTTCTACAAACTATCATTTTTAAACAGCAATAAAGGTTGATAATCTCACAATACAATCTCTGAGTACCCAAGTTCATACATATTATGGCACAGAAACAAAAAGAAATATCTCTTAGGAGAAATCATTTACTATCTATTGGATAACTATCTTTACATCTAAAATGGGGCACCAGATAAAAGTCCAGATGCTTCTTTCCAACATTTTTCATTTTGGATATGTTAAATGAAAAATAATGCAAGCAAAACCCAGAAAGTACTTCTGGGGAGGGAGGTGGGGAGAAGGAAGGAAAAGAAAAGATGGCCACATGATAAAAAAAAAAAAAAAGACAAGTTGGTGGAAGACAAATGCGACAATGACTAAATCATACACATTCTGCTCCCTCAGACAGTTTTCCCCAGCAAGAACTGAAGCTTTTCAGCACTGACATCTGGCCCTTTGATGAATTCCCACAGTGCAACAGAACGTGTAACCCACAGAGGTTCCACTTAATGTGCCAAAGGATGACAGTCGCAGTCTCGTCCATAACCGACTTAGAACACAGGCTCAAGAAACATCTGTGCTTCTGTGTTCTCAGATCCATGGTTTTGTTAGGTGACCTCGAGTCCTGGCTTGGAAGTTCAGGGGCTTTTGTCTTGCAGATGTTGCTGGTGTTCATACCGAGGCCAATCCTCAGGAAATCTCAGCACCTCTCCCGGGTAGGTTGTTTCTGTAGCTGTGTTGTGAAGATGGGTCCATGTGCATTCTGGCTACAAAACACACAGGTCTCAGAACCCGCCCACTTGCCCAGAAGGGCTAATTCAAAGTTTTAGGGAGTTCGTTCAGATGCGTCCAGCTGAATGCGGTGAGGGAAAGCAGGCTTACATCCAGTAGCGATGGAGGGAGGGTGTTAGAAGAAAAGCCGGAAGTGCTTTGGAGAAAGAACCGTTGCATGCTTCCCAGAGGTGGCACTATTGGGTAGAGTCATCAGACTCAGCCGGCCCCAGTACCCACCTGCAGACTTTCAGCTGGAGCTCTGCTGACCAGTGGACGTATAGTTAACTATGGAAAAGAAAAACCTTAGAGACACAGCTGTGATCAGATCACAGTACTCTGCCTAAGTCTGACCCAGCTTTCTCTTTGCTCCGACTCCAGTTCAGTCCCTAAAGCCATCCCAATGCTCTGGTCCTGTCTCCCGAGCCTCATGCCTTTTCCTGCTTTTTCCAATGGCCAAAAGAATAACAGTCCACATGGCTCCAGACTGCCCTTGACCTTGAGGATAGAAACTACATTTACTTTTCTGTGTTTCCATATTCCCTGGCACTTATTTAATTCCTCATCTTTCCACCTTTGAAAGACCTGCCCCCTTTTAGAAGCCCTACTTTCCTCCACAGTTACCCCTACTCTCCCAAACCCCACCTCTGCATGATCCCATTTTACAGATGCTGCTTCTCAGCTAGAGGTCAGGGATGGAGAGGAATCAGATGAAACCTCTGTGCGAAGACGTTAGCTCATGACAACTTAAAGCATTTCCTTTCCCCCGCAAATGTGCAAAGGGACTCATTTAACGCCAAATAAAATCAAGAACCAAAACAGTATGTTGCTGATAAAATTCCACGGACCTGGGGAAGAAGTAGAGAAGAAGGGAGATCTTTTGAGCAGGAATTCTGTTGATCTCCCATGAAGCTTCTCTATTCAGGCTGCTACCGATTCTAAATACTTCTACACTGAGCTTCCCTAAGGAGTTGCGGGCACATTCCCTTAGGCTTCATCTTGAATAGTTTTTGGATTGGATGGGGTGGACCTCCAACTAGAGGTGTTTGAGTGGTCGTGCTTCGAGATCTCCCTGCAACACTGTCCATCTCTTGGACATTTCACTCCTAATAAGAGGGTCTCTCCCTGGAGGCAGGGGGTTGAGAGCCAACTCTACCCACCTCCTTAGCACTTTCTAAGTCACTGCAGTTCCATGAGAAGGTAAGAGAAGACATAAATCAATAAAGATTTAGATTTCGTATTCTTGCTATTCTCGATCCCAATACTGATGATGGGCAGCATAAAGTAGTAGAAAATATGAAGTCAAAAGACTGGGGCTCTGAGCACCTGTCTTGTTAATAAGCTAGACTCTAGGAAATCGTTCAGCATCCCTGAATCTCCACGTCAAACTACTGAATGGGATTAATGAATAGAGGTCTTATTTTACATGCAAGAATGTAGTAAAGATCAAATGAGATACTAGATGTAGAAATGTTTTGAAAAGCATTAAATACTATACAAAGTTACAAATTTCAGTCTTAGCCTTTGCAAAATAGATGACGAAATAGATGACATTGAAAAGCACTTGAAATATTTTTCAATTTCCTTTTGTGTCAGAGACTGATAGTTTTGATCAGTATTAATTTTCACATTGTTTCTTTAATAATAGAACCCTTATATTTATCAAGGCACATCACAACCAATAATGATGACATTTCCTGGCCTTCTTTGTAGCTAGATGTATCTAATGGCTAGATTCTAGCCAATGAGATGTGACTGGAACTGATATGTACAACTTCTCTCCACTTCCTCTCGGCTGTCTTAAATAAAATTGAGATGGCAGGAACTGCAGTAGCCATGTTGGACCTTGAGTTGGAAGCTGCACATTAGTATGAAAGAGCAATGAGAGGGCCTGGGATTCTGGTAAGATCACACACCAGACCAGTTTGTCTTTTAACTGAGCAAGCAATTGCTGCAATCTTTTGAAGTCACTATTATTTTGAGTTTCTCTGTTAAAGCAGCCAAATAGGAATCCTACTTAATGGACTTGTATTTATTTTTTAATGATCTTTGCTCACCTCCTTGCTAGGTCTATCTGGTAGACCTTCTCCCCCATATTCATATGATCTCTAGTCAGACTTTTGAACAAGTCCTTATATTTCAAACCCTTGATCAAACCATTTCTGACAAAGTTACCTCCTTTAGAGGATAAGGAACAGATTTTTATAATTTTTAATAACATATGTGATAACCTTAACTGTTGCCTGACACTGATTGCTAATGTTAGCAATTATTAGAAAGAGTATTCAAATAATTCTCAGGGCAGGTTTTCTCTATTTGTCAGAAGTAGGTTGCCAAAAAGTTCAAAGGAGACAGACTATATAGTATGTATCTTAGTCCTTATTAATAATTTAAACACACACACACACAGACATCTTATCCCAGTGTGGTTACTGGAGTTGCCATTGCCAGAGAAGGAAAGGAAGGTCTATCTGGGAATTGTAGGAGTTGATAGGACATGGAACTTAGGGATTTTTCATTTATTTATTTATTTATTTATTGCCTCTTCTTGGCTTTTAACACTAATGTATCTGGAATTGTTTTGCTTTTGGATCTTAAGGCTGCTGGCTTCCCATGGATACTTAGGCCCAGAGGCCTCCTGCTAACTGACATCCCTTCCCTGAGCTGAGCATCACTTGGCATGTAGGTGTGCAGCTGATTTTCAGAGAACAAACTGTGTCCCCCCCCCTCTTCATTTCTACCAACATAGGACCCCAGAGAGAGGATGAGTGCGCTGCTTTAGAATGAAATGATACGAGGCAGGAAGCTCGTGCCGGTCTTTTTAATTTGCTCAGCACTGGCCTCGGGCCAATACAAAGAGCTGGTTTCTCCTCTGAACATCCTGATATCGGGTCTCCAGTGGAGCCCCATACATCACGCCTTCAGCAGCAAGGCCGAGGAAAGCCTTTTGATATAAATCCCGAGGTGCCTAAGGAACAGCGTGAAGTTAGCAGAGGCTGCCGCCAAGTCTCAGCTATGCATGAATTCCCTGCCAAAAATGGAAAGTGAGTTTAAAGGAAACAATCTGAACGCTTTCTAACTTGTTTTGATTTTCCACATGACAAAACACTGGATTGTTATTGTGCATGTGTGTATGCGTGTGTGTATTCGTGTGTCTGTTTCACAGTGGCAGTCAGAACGATAATTTGCAGCCCTGCCATTCTAAGCAGCATTAGATCCTAGCATCAAAATGGGAAGACAGAGAAAAAGCTGCTCACGAATCCCAGGTGCAATCCTCCTTCCCCCGCTACCTTAGGAACAAATCATCAGGAAGGGAAACGCTAATATTTTGTCAGCCTAATCTCTACCAACTAACAAGCGATAGTTACTCGGTCCCTTTAACTCACCCCATCTATGGCTCAAAAAGTACAATTGCCTATAACGTCATCAGTGTCTCAGCTCCTTGATGGGTCAGTGATTTGGAAGGGGCTGGTCTCACCCAAGGCACCATGGCTCTGGGTCCCTGCTGGCTTGGTGCTGTCACACCCACATGGGTTAGAGACAAACCCTTCTGGGCAATAACAGGCGGCTTCTAGCATGGTTGGCAGGAAGCTTTTATCCCATATGGAAAACATGATGGAGAAATAAAGAGCTTGCCCTTTGCAGTCAGCCAGACCCAGCTCACAACGCTCGAGGAAGCTATTTATTGTCTGTGGTCTCACTTTCCTCATCTAATTGGGACTAATACTATCTATCTTCTTGTGACTAGATCTGAGGTATAAAAAAGGGTCTCCCAAAGTTTCTGGCACAAGGGAGGCCCCAGTGATGCCTTTCCCCCCCATGACAGATGAAGCCAAAGGTAGTGTAAGAAGTCTCTAAGCCTCTTCTCCAGATCTCTCTTTGATGGACACACTGGGTTCCCCTCTGTGCAGGCGAGCAGTGAGTTGATTAACTCTCAACCCCAGAGAGAGTACTCTGGAGGCTGAGACGAGGCTTATGTAAAGCTGGCTTAAACATCAAACATGCTGGGTATCAATGAAATAGGCTTTTCCATCTGATTTAAGGGGTTCACTCATTTTGCCTTCAGCTCCTTGAAGGGACTGATCAGATCAATCTGCTGTGAAACTTTCTGCTCACTCCAATCTCCTACTAAATGCTAGGCAAGGATTTTCTATTCCCTCTGCCATACGTCTCCCCTTATTACTCAAAAATTTTGTGTTATTGTAGTTGCGATTGGGAAAAGGTGAGAATAAGAAGCACTTAGCAATGCAGCACATTTTTCGGTCCTGTTGTAGCCACACTGTCACAACAGATAGAGATCATGTGAGGAGGAAGTGTTATCAGGCCAGAGACATCCGAGATAGCGGGAGGTAGAGTCTTTCTAAACTCCTGGGACAACCACCCCACTGTGTTCCATGTCTCATGGCCTAAATCAGTTATTTTTTAATTTAGTGACCTTGACTATATTTTGTATCCATGCTAGCTGAGTTCCTAGTCTTCAGGCCAAATTCTTTTTAAACGTCTTTTCCTCTGTGAGAGCAGTGTTTCAAACTTGGTGGTACTGTACCAAAGAAGATGACTGCTCCACAGAGGTAAAACTCTGAAAGAGTCCTTAAAAAACTAAGGTTCTGTAGCCAGATTGGAAATGCTAGACATGTCGGTATCTTCCTGCTTTCCCCGCCCCGCCTTAATTTATCATTCATTCCTTACGCTGAAAATAAAAATCGGTAAATGGTGATCTCCGTAGGCATTCGTTAATAAGCACGTTTTCTCCCGAATGCCCCTACCAATGTTCATTTCTCTGAGGCATGCCTGTCCTGAATCTGCTAGCCTTTCCTTAAAAGATGGGGAAGGAAGCACGGCTCAGGGCTAAGATGCAGGGGATGTGAGTCTCCAGTGATGGTCAGTAGCAGGGTAATCTTGTTGAAAAACAACCGTAACAACAAAACATGTTTACACTACTTCTGATTGAACCCACATTCAAATAGAGTTCAAAGATGACAGCCAACAGCCAAGAGAGAGTTGGCGTTAAACCTCATCTAAAGGTTGAAAAAGCCCTCTCTTCCTCTCTCTTTAAACAGCAGTATTTCCATTAAAGAGGCAGTATGAACAGATCAGTTTCAGCAGAACATCCAAGCCATGATTTGGCTTTTCATGTGTGCCCTGGTGGGTTCCAGTTGCCCAAACTATAACCTATGCTGCTGCTGCTGCAAAAAAGATCCCAAGGACTCCTTCCTTTTTGGTGCTTCTCCCCTTGACCTTCTAAAGTGGTCTATTACTGGATGCATTCCTACCCTACTTCATATCACAGATCGAAAAATGTCAGGAGAAAAAGAACAAGACGGATCATCCAGCTGGATAAAGGTGAAGACAAAGCGGAAGCAGGGGTCCCAAGCAGGCCGCCTACAGCCAGCCAGCCGTCCTCGGCAGGGTCCCACATTCTCCAAGGCCGGGCAGGGCGCCCCCTCCCGCGGAGAGGAGGGGAGGGCAGGGGGTCACCATCTCACCACCTGGCTGGTGTAGTCCTCCGTGACCGCCCGCTCCGGGCTCCCGTCCTGTCTGTGGCCGGGACGGTGGCCCCTGTGCTCCCGCTGCAGCCGCCGCTTCTCGCGCCTCTTTAGCCGGTCCCTCCGGCGCTCCAGCTGCTTGGTACGGTGGTAGCGCTGCTGGAAGAGATCCTTCGCGTACGCGTAGAGCTGCACGTCCAAGAAGTTGAGCTCCTCGATGCGCTGGCGGGCGCCCTCGTTGATCTCCACGTTGGAAGCCCGCGTGACGTTGAACTGCGTGAAGGGGGAGATGAACTTGAGGTTGAATGTCCTCTCAAAGAGAAACTGCGTCTTCCGCTGGAACTCCGTGAGCCCGAAGAAGGCCATGTTCTTCAGGTTGCCCTTGGCGCTCTGCAGCAGGATGGCGTTCCGCTCGCTCTCGTTCATGAAAGTCAAGTTGTAGCAGCCCACCAGGCTGAGGTCGGCCAGCATGCGCACCTGGCGGTTGCTAGCCAGGTTGTAGGTGCAATCCATGAATTCCCGTAGGCTGACCCCAGACCAGTCGTCCCCGGGGTAGCAGGTAGGCAGCTCATTGGGGGTGGGGCTCCTCCCATCGCACATGTGGAGGGAGGTTTTCCACGTGGCCCCTCTCTGGACGTGTTTCCACTCGCTCAGGTACCGGGACACCGGATCCCGCAACATGGTGATGTAATAGAAATTCCTGGAAGAGATGAGACGAAGAGCGTCAGTCCGCCATAGCTATAACCCTGGGACCCCGCGCCTCTGTAGCGTCTGTATCAGCATTGACTCAATGGGTTTTTCTGCCAGATGGTCACGTGAGAATATCTGCCTGGATTTGCACCTGTCGGGCCATGTTCCCCTATGTGCGTGTTTCTGTAATATAAACACGCATGAATCGGTTTTCAGTACTATTTGCTGGGTGTTTTCTTTCTGCTCCAGCGTGGGGAGGGGCGGGGTTGGGGGAATCGATCAGCAATAATTCATTCAGCAATCACTCACTGTTCAATCACTACCAGCAATAACAATACCTTACATTAAGAGAACACGCCATGTTTATTGAATGTTATCACCCATCTGATATTTTATTTGATCCTTAAAAGGAACTTTCATAGTAGACACGGGGGACTATTTGATAGGGAAACAGTGCAAGGGGGTTAGAATGATTTACCCAAAGTCATGTGACTAGAAAGAGCAAAGCTGGAAGCCAAGTCTCCTTAGTCTTTCCTGTTCACAGGGGTGTCCTGGGTTAAGAGGTGGGTGGGGTAGGGGAAGGATGTGTTGTGTGTGGAGACTAATATTAACTGAGCACTTACTGTGTGCTAGAAACTGGGCTAGGTACTTTATGAATACTGGCATAGATAACCTTCAACATAACTTTGTAAAATGGGTTTTATCATGACTTTTTTAAAAAAAGCTGAGAACACAAGAGACTGAGAAAGGTGAAAAATACAGCCCAAGATCCTACAGCAAATTAATACTTGATGCAATAAAATTTAGGCCTATTTGATTTCAAAGCTTCTGTGCTTTCCTGGGCACCATATTGATATTTTTAAAAGCAAAAATGTAACTAATATTTATTGAATGCCTATTAATTGTCAGGTGTTGTGGTTATTATAATCACGGGTCTCATCTCATCTAATGGCATCTATTGGAACATTGAGAAGAGATACGTTTTATAAATGGTTAGCTTCAGAATGATCAGATAAAGATCAGGGCACCATTGGCTCAAAAAGGCAAGAGAGGTGTGAAGAGTCCAGAAGAGATTTGGAAAAGTCGACAGATAAAGACACAGCAGTATATATGTGTTAGCATACGATATTTGTTTTTCTCTTTCTGACTTCACTCTGTATGACAGACTCTAGGTCCATCCACCTCACTACAAATAACTCAGTGTCGTATCTTTTTATGGCTGAGTAATATTCCATTGTATATATGTGCCACATCTTCTTTATCCATTCATCTGTTGATGGACACTTAGGTTGCTTCCATGTCCTAGCTATTGTAAATAGAGCTGCAATGAACATTGGGGTACATGACTCTTTTTGAATTATGGTTTTCTCAGGGTATATGCCCAGTAGTGGGATTGCTGGGCCATATGGTAGTTCTATTTTTAGTTTTTTTAGGAAGCTCCATACTGTTCTCCGTAGTGGCTGTATCAATTTACATTCCCACCAACAGTGCAGGAAGGTTCCCTTTTCTCCACACCCTCTCCAGCATTTATTGTTTGTAGATTTTTTGATGATGGCCATTCTGACTGGTGTGAGGTGATACCTCATTATGCTAACACATATATATGGAATCTAAAAAAAAAAATGGTTCTGAAGAACCTAGGGGCAGGACAGGAATAAAGACGCAGACGTAGAGAATGGACTTGAGGACACGGGGAGGGGGAAGGGTAAGCTGGGAAGAAGTGAGAGAGTGGCATGGACATATATACACTACCAAATGTAAAATAGATAGCTAGTGGGAAGCAGCCGCATAGCACAGGGAGATCAGCTCCATGCTTTGTGAGCACCTAGAGGGGTGGGATAGGGAGGGTGGGAGGGAGACGCAAGAGGGAGGGGATAAGGGGATATATGTGTACATATAGCTGATTCACATCGTTATACAGCAGAAACTAACACAACAATGTAAAGCAATTATACTCCAATAAAGATGTTTAAAAAAAAAAAAAAGACACAGCAGTAGGCATTAGAGGAAAGCAAACGTTGATTCCAAGTAAGGAAAATCTTTCTCATCATTTGAGCAGCTGCCAATGGAATGGGCTGCCCACCCAATCTTTATCACCAGCAGTGACACTCAGGGTGCCCCTGGGCAGACAAAAACGGTCCTGAAAAGTTCTGAAAAGAAAACCTGTCTTCCCTTGACAACCTAAACTGGAACTAAGAAAAAATGTATAGCTAGTAAAAGCAATGGCAAAAAAAAGGTATCTAAGGGTACACTCTTTTTCATGCTGCTTTTAAAAAGGAATTGATGAACTATAATATTTAAAACAATACATTTACTGTGTTGAGTTATTTTGAATGTCTAGCCAGTTTTGAAATGTGCTAGAGAAAATTCAAAATCTTATGTAACACTTGCTTCCCTTTAAATCAAGAGGAGGAATGTACTGAAACCGCCACAGAAAGGCCAGCCTGAGCCCTTGCTTTTGCCAATCACCATTTTACATTACTCTGTTGTCTTTCCCTGTGACAGAATGACAATTCCATCAGTGGAAGAAAATTTCCCAAAAGGTCAGTAGGGAAAGCAGAAAATGACTGACATATTTCTCGGTTCCACAAGGAAATGTTGACAATAAAGTTTTTCTCAGAGTGGATATTACCATGGTTGAATATTATATGACATGTCATTATTAATCCTGCTTTGGTCCTATGTTGAAACTTGTTCACATTTCAATTCTACAGGCAGAGACTGATTTTTATTTCACAAAACAATTACATAATAAATATATAAACACAGTGATGATGATGATGGCTATAATGTAACTTAGGTGGGTTAAGGATGACGAACACATCAGGACAGAATAATTTAAATCAGACAGATTTTTGAATGCTCAAATAAGATCACAAACGGGAAATCTGTAAGTTCCCTTGTTAACTGGACAAAATGGAAAACACAAAAAAGAGGATTTAAACAAAAAAGATGATGACCATCAATTGATAAGACTCAATCCCATTTATGTGTCCCAAATTTAGACACAATCCAGATTTTTAAAATAATCATAAGAGCTGGAGGATTTTAGGGCTGGGAATTACAACAGTTTGTAACATAAAGGGTTAACTGGAACTTGCTGCTGGAATCTGAGAGGCTTTGTTCTCACTTGGGAAAATTAATTGGCCATAGTGTTCCCTGTGCTTTCTTTGTGTTGGAATCCACGTGGTCTCAAAGCTAACTGAAACTGGCTTACACTTTAAAATGATCTTGGTTTCAAATTTAACTTTATTCAATGTAACACTGCATTTAACAAAGACTAGCTAAGTTGTAGAGTGCTGTTTACATGAGTAAAATAAGCCCCACATGTCTGCAAGTTCTACAAGCAAATAGGTTCAGAGGTCCATTTGTAACGAAAACTAACTCTGACATCAAGACACAAAAATGGACTAGCGCGACATTCATATTGATGAAGTACAAAGTTGTCCCATCTCGTGGTTCTGGAACCAAGTGCCTAAGAGCATTTGGGTATTGCTTTAGTCAGACATATTCTCATGTATGTTTTATTTGTTTGTCTCAATCTTGCAAAGCAGTCAAAATAGAAAGCTAGAATAATAGTAAAAAGAAAATAGGGTTGAAGAACACCCAATTATTGAAGAAGAAAACACCATTTGATTCATTAAAAGCATTTTTTCTCATCTCTATTTTTTTCTCTACTTTCATTTGCTTCTCTACTATCAGACAGAAAACTGCAAAAGTCATTGATGAAATGATGTCTACCTCCAGGCCACACGCCCAACCTTCACTGTGTACAAGCTTCACTCCAGTTTCATGACTCTCTTCCCTGTTCCCAAACAATGGAAACTCATTTTCTTCTGCTCCCATAACTCCCAATTTAGTTTCTAAGGAAAATTCCTTTTTTTTTTTAGAAAATACAAAATATTTTATTTAAAAAAATTTTTATTTTACATTGGGTTATAGTTGATTAACAGTGTTGTGTTAGTTTCAGGTATACGGCAAGGTGATCCAGTTATACGTATACATGTGTCTATTCTTTTTCAAATTCTTTCCCCATTTACGTAATTACAGAATATTGAACAGAGTTCCCTGTGCTATACAGTCCTTGTTCACTATCTGTTTTGAAAACAGCAGTGTGTACATGTCAATCCCAAACTCCCAATCTATCCCAATCTAAGGAAAATTCTTAAAAATACTCTGAAATCTGCAACTTTCCTTTTCAAACGTTAATTGTTCAACAGCACAATGGAGGGTAAAACAGAGACCAGAGAAGAAGGACAGGCAGCTCCCAAGCAAAGGCCATGTGGCCACATGTAGAGACTCTCATCAACACCGGTCCCTTTTAACTCAACCTCCTAAGCTGAGGCAGAGTCTCATCTGTTCCAACATTTGTCCTGGCAGTTAAACTTTCCCCAGATTTTGGAAACATTAATAAGCAAACTATTATTTCCTCCTTTCATCCATCCATTCACTCACCTGGTAATTCTCCAAACATTGATTGAGCCCCTGGTATTTGCCACACACTGGGGCTAGGCAGTGGGGACCCCGAGATCACTAAGACATTGTCCTCAAGGAGATCTCAGGCACCCAGTGATTTTGGTAAAGTGGGAGAAATGCTAACCATCAAGTTAAGGGACTGTTCTGCCTGGACCTGAACGATCCCAAAGACGATAACTTTTTCTGTCTCAGGGACAGCGTGCTGCCAGCACATCTTCCATTTGCCACCTGCTTCATTGAGAGTTTGGGTGAATTCATTTACGAATGTCTGAAAAACAATTACAACTCTTTAGAATTGTTATTCTTGTGGCCTCAGGGTAATGATGGCAAAGCCCTGTGTACTCAGGGGCATTAGGGGACGGGGCACCTTGGTTAGTTCAATGATTATTTTAACTGATGATTATCATAGGGACCATCATGGCTTACCAAAGTACAAATACATGGAACACACATGTTTCAGTCTCTCACTCTGCAGTAAGGTAATCCTATTAGAAAATGCTAAACACAGAGCAAGGACATGACTGCCTTCCCTCAGTCTTTGCCTTTTCCTTCACTCATCTGCATCCCGCTCATCTTTCCTGGCCCAGCTCAAGCCTCATCTCCATCTCCCCTGACCTTTCTGGCCTCGAGGATTTACTGCATCACTTACTGCGCTTTTAACGTGCATATGAAAGTCTTGGTCACATCTACCCTTTAAGTTGCTCTTTGACCACTGGACCTTAGGCCTGGTGTCCCATAGCACCGCCACAAATCCTACTCACTGCAGACATTCAATAAATGATGCCGTGGAAAAGAAATGACCTTCATACGAGATAAGTGTATTTTAATGACTAAGGTTAATATTGCCTTTGATAAATAGGCCCTTCTTTTCTCCCCTAAAAACTAATCTGATGTTATTTTTGAATGTCCAAAACGTGTGAAAAGAATAAAAATACATATAATCTTCTAATACATCCATCATTCGATTGTGATGGCTGATATGCAGAGAGAGAGAGAGAGAGAGTCAATACAGACTTTGGGTAAAAAGCAGAATATTTCATGTACCAGATAATTAATAGAATGAGTTTTTTTAATGTTAAACTTAGTAGTTTTCTTCCCCTCTGCTTCAAGAACCTGTATTTCACCAAGCAGTTTATTGTATAATTGCTCATTTCTTTAATTAGCAAGTCATTTAATTAACACATGCTTATTGAGGGTTTGTTGTATGTAAGGAGCTGCTCTAGGAAATGTGGAGAATAAAAAAAAAATAGAATGTACTCAAGTATTGTAGGTGTAAACGTGGTAGATTAGAAAAAGAGGCATGGATTAGCAAGTCATGGAGGTAAGCAGTAGACAAAGAATATTTAAGAGAATATTTCAGAAGGTACAGAGAGCAGAGTGGCCTAATGAGACCAGGAAGTTCATGTTGTGCATTTCACTGAATGTTTGGTCAATAAATGAATGAATGAAAAGAGGGACATAAGCTAGAACAGGAGGCTGAGGCCAAATTTTCACGGGCTCTACATGCACCTGTGAATTGCTAAAATAGGAAAAGCGTTGATTTAGGAAGATTCATGGAGCAATAGAGTTTAGGATGGATACAAGTAGGCAGAGACCAGGAGAGACGTTGGACAGCCATGGCGAGAGACCAGCAGGGAAGAACCCAGAACCGTGGGTACTGATGAGAAAGAATCAGAATTGAAGACCTATCACACACCCAACCTTCACCGTTTGCTCCTCTTCCTCACGGTCAGCTTCCTCTAAGCTACCTTTTCCTCCTCCGTATTCCCTTCTTCCTTCTATCTAATCCTTCCCTTTCAATTCTGTGATGTAAAAGAGGCAGTGCTGGTATGCGCATCAGAACGGTGAAATGGTGAAACGAGGCAGAGTAGAAGTCCCTGGAATCACTGTGCCCGTGGTGATTAAAAGATATTCACTTCCATGAGGCTATGACATGCCTATCCAGTGAGAACATATTTGAAGGAACCTACAAGATGCCAGGTTCACAGGGAGGGTTGATAAGTATATTCCTTCCACCACCAGCTTACCTCTTGTAAAGTCAAGTAACACAGTTAATATCTCCACAATCCACAGTTCGAGGCATTCCTAAAAACCAGTTCAACTAGAAACTCCTCCCATCAGCCTCCTTTGATGTCCTCGGCAGAAGGGATCCTCTCCCTCATCCCCACCTGCTGAAACATGTGCCGCTCATGCTTTTATCTTCATTCCGGGACCAGTGAATATCTTATCTCTTGAACTGGCTTTATGTCTTACTCATCCTTCAGCCTCCAGAGTATATGATACATCACCTTGTACATCATGGATGTTCAGTTGGTCAATGTTCATGGAATTAATAAATAGATACATTTTATCAGCCACTGTTTTAGGAATTCTCATGGTGATTGTCCCCAGGAAACTTCTGTTGGTGCCTTAGCCAACAGAATTAGCCCAGGCTAACGATTTCCCTTCGCCTAGACCTTGTGAAATGTATAGGAAATAATCTCTCCTCCTTCCTCTTGCCCTGCAGACTTTGAAATGAGTTTTCTCTACATATAATCAAGTTTTGCCGAAGCTCAGCGTCTCACAAAGAACACCACGAGTGACTGTAAGGTGGCCTTGGGGGCATCTGAAGGAGCTCTTTGGTCCTCACCAAGGAGTAGGCACAGACAACCAGTCTATCTTAAACACAAGCTGATGTGCGCATTTTTAAAAAGTGAAACTTAGCTCTCCCTCCACCCTGCTGTATTGTGTGCAGGAGTCATTCTCCAAATTCTCAGAATGGAATTAATTTCTTGACTCTCTTTAGAGCTGCACACTCATTATGGGCTGCCCATTCTTCATTATCTCAGTAGAGTATTATCTGCACTATTCTGTATCTGATAGGGGGAATCACAGCACTTAGAGCTTGGCAATCAGACTGCCCTTTGACAGTGATGAAAGGGCCTTTTATTCGAGCCTTGAAAACAAATTAAGGAATTTAAGAATGATGTTCTAAGCAAATGGGAAATTGGGGACGATGATTGTTAAGTGTTGTAATAAAGAACTTTCGGGGGCTGACAATGGTGTGTGTCAGAGCAATTGGTCCGAAGGATGTCTGGCATTGTGATGAGAAAATGGAAACATTCACATGTCCTTATCTTACTTCATCCAGAAACCCTGCATCCCCTACCAAGCTGCCGTCACCTCCTCCCTGACAGTGACTGACTTACAAAGCAGCCAGACCCTTTTGACTAAGGCATATTTTATCTTACTTATTACCCAGAGACCTTGACACTTTTCAGTTGGTAAGATATGGGGGCGAGGAAAGCCCATTGTGCTTCCCTCAGGAGGGGAGGGGCTCTGCATCCCTTTTCTTCCCTGTGTACCTGGTAACATTCAGGGGAGAATACTTTGGTTGTAGCTGGTCTTTTTTTTAAAATCATTAATCCCCACCCCCAAACCCCAGTGAGAAATGCAACACACTGTCATTATGGAAAATATGAGCAATGCAGAACCGTAAAAAAAGAAGAAGATGAAAATTACTTATAATTACTTCACTCGGATATAACCATAGTTAAATATCTATTTCTTTCTTTTACAGATTTGAGATCATACTGTACATTATATTTTTAACATGTATTTTAAACTTAAAAATACAAGGGGAATATATTTTCCATTTTATTTAATGTTCTTCCTTAAGAGCATACTATTCCAATTATGGATGTCCCGTAATTTATGTGACCAATCTCCCAGTTTTGGACAATTTAGCTGATTCTGTTTGCAGTGGGGGCTACTATGAACAATAATCTGATGAACATCCTAAGCCATAAATATTTGTGCAGTGAATAAATTGCGAGGAACAGAATTTCTGAGTCAAGAGAATTGCCCTCATTTCACCATCACAATGCCGAAATATAGCCAACCACCGTCAGCATAGGTGAGGACAGGGCCCTTCCATGAGGCCTGACATCTTTGGGTGCCAGGAAACAAGTCTACTTGAAAGTCAAGGGAAGGCCATGAAACAGACTCCTGGCTCTCCCTCCTCCCAGCTGGACCAGGAAGATGCCCTGTTCAGATCATGAGCCTAAGATGGACATTCCAGGACAGCCAGGTGGGGTTTGTGACATGGTGGTGAGGAAACATACTTCCTAAAAGATTTGTTTATTTTACACTTAATGAGTAGCTGGAATATCGAATTAGAGGCTAAACATTTGTGGAATCAAATCCCACTCATCCACACTGCAGCTATATTAAAGCCGACATCTAGATCAGAAAGAGGGAAGTGCCTCACCTGATTATATTCAGCGCCAGTCCTCACAGAAACAGCCTCTTGAGATGGAGCTTTTCTGCAAGTCTAGGTATCAGCTAACTTTAATAATGGGAAGCTGCACATGTTACTAAACCAACCAAACAAAAGCAAGAAATAGAGGTTTCCGGATGATACTGGTCATTTCTCCGTGAGGAGCAGTCCACCCCCCAAATTCCCCAGAGGAAGAAGTTGTATTTATCAATAAGATAACATTTTAAATCTTGTCACATTGCTTCTTAATATTGACACAAATCCTAGGTGCCTCAGACTCACAAAAATGCCATGATTTTCAGGTGGTTGTCATGTTTGCTTTCAGTTTCCCCCAAGCAGCTGCTACAAGAATAAATTTCAGGAAATGCATGTTCCAGGGACGTGTTTCTGCTGGCTTGCTGAGTACAGTTCCTCCCAGTACAGTTTCAAATGTGCCAGGGAGGGTCCTGCTCTCATGCATTATTCAGGGACTTCTGTGATTATTTGGTTCAGAGGCGCCCTGCTTTGCGTTGCCGCGCTGGGACTTGGGCACGAGGACGTTTCCAGGCGCTCTGCTCTGCAAAGCTGTGGTTTATGCAATCGGGCATCCACCTGAAGCCTGGAGCCGCCCCAGAGCGAGATAAGGCCCAATTCAATCTCACTCACAGCTCTACTCCCAGCCAGGCAAAGCAGAACACCAGATAGTACACTCAGATTGTGTTATTAGGCCATGCGTGTTCAGTCGTGCTCGCTCCTTAGCTAATTTCTCAGGCGCTGCTTTTCGGGAATGTGAGAGTTACAGGATAGAAGCGAGGAGGTGTCTTCATTGCCATTGTTTTGTAGTAGCCAATTTGCAAAGGAAAAGAAGTCAATCAGGGTATTCAAGGACAAGTTACATGTTTTGATATTTAGGCTTATACCTGACAGCTTTGATACAGGTTTTCCTAAAACATCACAAAACTGAAAAATAAATCTTCTGTGTCCAGATTTTGCCATATTCTTCCATGAAAGATTCTTTTGTGTTAGGATTTTCCTAGATTCTGCTATCAGGACTGGAGAATCATTTTAGCCTATTCAACAAAATACTTAAGAGATTCCCCACTGATTCCAACCCTTGCCAGTTCTCAAAGAAAGAGTGTCTTGAAGGTCATCCCCCAAGCAATGATTAAAAGCAAGCTAACTTAAAATATGGCAAGTTTCATGTGAAAGAAAAATGGATATTAATAGCAATAATAATAATGGCTAACATGTATTGAGTACATACTGTGTCCAAGTACAGTTCTAAATGCTTTAGTTATTAAAACAAAAATTGAAATTTTTATTGAATTTTTAAATTCAGTGTATTTATTGAAAGAAAAATTGGTACTAATAGCAATAATAATAATGGCTAACATTTACTGAGTGCATACTATGTCCAAGTACAGTTCTAAGTCCTCCCACTAATCAATTTGGTCATCAAAATAACCCTTTGAGTTACATAGGCTTTTAGATGATATCTGAAATTTCACAAAGTGATGAGAGTTCCCACAGTCTCTTCCATCATCTTGTAAGTGGCAGGCTGTCTTAGAGATACTTTGCGACTTACTGCTGCAGTGGTCCAGGCTTTCGTTGAACTCAAAGCTCCAGAAGCAAAATAAGCATCTCAGGGTGAGGGATTTGTGTTTGCCTGTGGGTCGATGGGAGTGAGGCAGCACATTGCAGGGGCTGGGGAGGCAGGGGTATCTGTCCCCTCTCAGGGTCAGAGGCTCTCTTAGATACTTAGAACTTGGCAAAAGTCCTAAACGCAGTTTTCCTGAGCTCCCTCACAACTACATAACAAATTCACACTTGAGGAAAGGGTGTTAGAGACAAGTGGGAATTACTGCAGTTCCATGCGTTTTTAAACACTCCCAAGTAACCTGGAAGCCAAAAGCTGTAGTCATATCAGGACAATAAAGGGTGGTTAGAAATAGCGACGCAAGGGAATTCAGATAAAGCCAAACCTCACGCAATGCCATAATTCTGTTTCTGGTTTTAAAATAGGTCTTTTTAAACACAATGCTACAAAGACTCAGAAATGTGTCCCAGAAAGGTTACTGGATCCTGAAGTTGGCTGTTCTGATGCCTTTATTCAGGAAGAGAAGATTCAAGGAAAATGCAAGTCAAGCTCTACCATTCGAATGGAGCGTGAACACAAAACTTCAGACATGTTGGGAACAACATCTAAGGTGCTGTGGAAAGAAAATAAGTTTAAAGTTAGAAAGATCTGGGTTTCAATGTCAGGTCCATCTCACGTTTGGTGTGAGCTGGTTAGCTTGTATGACCTCTGGGAGCCTGAGTTTCCTCATCTGAATAGCCAGGGTATAAATGCTTACTTCATAGGGTTGTGGGAATTAATGACTAAACTAATGACCATAACGGGTCCAGCAGTAGCGGAGAAGCAGACCCTCAACATACTGCACACCACCCACTTCAAGAATTTCCCTTCCTCCATGAATGTCAGAGCCTCAGAAACTACCCAATACAGTGACATTTTAAATATTAAACAAGCTGTGTTAATAATTAAAAAACACAGCTGATAGTGCCTTTCTATTTGTATAACATACTTAATGGTTTTCAAAACACTTTCCTCATCCATTATTTCACTTGATTCTCAGTACAAAATCATTTCAGAGGCAGAATTTACAGATGAAGGAACTGATGCTCACAGATCTGAAAGGATGTTCCTGAGATCAAACAACTAGTGAAGCTTAGACTTTTCTTTTTCTTCTTCAGCTACTAGACTAGTTTATTTGTTTCTCTAAAAATATCTGTTGATTATGTATTTGATGCCAAACACTATGTTAGATTCTCGGGGTATAATGGTACACAAGACACAGCCTGACCGCAAGAGCTGACTGTGGAGTCGTCTGATTTTGCCCAAATGTAGTTAAGAGTTAGAAAGAAAACATGTCATTAGCTCATTATTCTACATTTGGGGTTTCACTGGTTTGTACATGAGCTCATTTTCTCCTTGAAACCCACTGAAAAGGGGGACCCAGAAGAAATAGCCAGAAATGCCAGGATATGGATACACCTTCAGGTAGCATTTAAAGTTGTGGAGAATAATCATTCTGAAATAATAAACTCTTGTTTCTACAGAGGCAGTGCTGTGGACTTCAATCTGGAGGCACTAATATCTGGTGGTTTGTCCCTTTGTGGTGCCATAGCCATTGGTGATCATTCATTGGAGGACTGCAAAATGGTGACAGTCTAATACCATCCTTTCTTCTTCAGTTATCAGCTGCCATGCTTCTATGAAGACAAACTTCCCCCTATCAACTATTTGATACTCCAAGGTAGATGACTGTTTGACTCATTCTATTTACTGGTTTTCAAAATAACAATTTGCTTTCCTAGAATCCTCCAAAGGGGTTTTTGTTGATGTTTGTTTGTTTTTATATCATTACGAGCTCATGCATCTAAACATATAGAATGAGTTTCAATACATTGCAGTCATTTTCCCTACTGATGTTCAAATTATCTAATTTTTGGCCACTAGGAGCTTATTTAGATGGAACCTGGGTCCTTTTGATGCAATCCTTGTAGATTTATGCATATTCTTAAAGGATCTTGCCCAAAAGATCAAGAAAGATGGTGTTAGAGCTTGAAATTTTCTTCAGTTCCTTAAGAATAAAGTGATCTCTTGGCCAGTGTTACCTGCACACCACAGTCTTCTTTTTCACTCCTACCAAGCCATGTAACTGCAGTTTGTGCTAATTACACCTGTGCATTAAAGGGGAAATAGACTAGACACCGTCTTTAACTCTCATAGGTTCTATCGAGGCCCAAACACCAGAGGTTTTCTCTTTCATTTTTCCTTTTCTTTTTCTTCTTAAGCTCACATGCATGACATTTTCCTTGGTGCTAGGAATAAAAGGCAGGGCTAGTGATTCATCTGTGACCAGATGCCAATGTCACTCCACACACTAATCTAGGAGAAACCAAATTATGCTGGAAGTAACTCGGAGCCCTAATCAGGTTCTCTCCAAAATCCACTTATTCACAATAAGAGCCCGAGTTCCTTCCAGAAGCCCAGCTCACCACATGGACACTCAATGACATCTTTCAGCTGCAGTGGGTTCTGAAGCACAGCTGTAATTCTGCCTAATTAATAATGCAATGACAGAAATTTAGAAAAATATATGCACAATAGTTTAAATCTCCCAGAAAAAAAATCAATTGGTTCTGTCTAAACTTTGCCTTGGGTGTTCCCTTCATCAATTCAAGTGTGAAGCACAGTGACCTGAAGTTGCAAATATTTTTCTTGAGGCGTGATTGAAGCATCAGAGAGGTAATAGCTTTCAGTATTCATAGAGATTTTAAAACACTCAAACAAGGATACTTATTTTCCCACTTTCCTCTGCTATATGTAAATCAGAGATAATAAGCTTTAAGATGTTCAAAATAATGTAGCTTGGGGCTGTGCTAGAGATGGCATCTACCTTTGGGCAATCAATACCTGGATTAAAAATAAAGGGGAGGCATCCCTTAAGAAATGGAATAATGCAACTGCAATTCCCTTGTTTTGTGAACTTTCCCAAACATGTCCCCTCTGCATTTATTATTTCTCTTGGTGATAAGAATCTAAGTTTAATAATCATAAAAGAGAAGTAGCCTGTCCTTTTAAAATTGACACCAGCTCCCATCTCTGAGTCCTCCATTGAAATGATGTGGAATATGCTGATGTTAATCTAAAATTTTAAAAATTCAAAACCTTAAATCAAGCAAACAAATGTAACCGAGAAGAAAGGGGAAAAAATGAACAAAAACGGCAACAAAAAACCAGCTCAAAGCTTTTCATCTGTTTTCAGGTTAGGTTTATGCTAGCCACAAGGGGGCCCTCAAATCTTTCCAAGCACAAGGTAAGTGCAAGGTAAGTGCAAGAGCTGTTTTCCTAGTAATTAATTTCCACAAATCAATATTACCTATTAATGTACATTACAGAGACAAGCTATGGACTCCTGACACTTTACACTCAAGTTAAAGAGAGACTTTCTTATAAAAATTCTAGGTGCCCCGCAGTGATCGTAAGTCAAAACCAAAATGAGTTGCACCTGTGATTTCCTGTGTCTGCTCTAGCATAAAAATTTCCAACACTGCAAATTTCATCAAAGGTTAAAACTGAATTTGAAGCACTGTGTATATAATGGAATACATTGACCTCCAATGGATTTTAAAGGCTATTCTGCCTCCTTCTGCCACATCACGCACCCCCAAAACAGCCACGGAGGCTGACACACAGAAGTTAAAATGCAGTGACCCTCTCTTGGGGCAGTGGGAAGTTGCTGGAGCCATTAGCTCTGGAGGTTTTCAACTCACGCTGAGGGCTTGATGGTGTTGATGGTGTTTACAGCCTGTACCACAAAAGACACTTGGAAGAAAGAAGGGATTTTAATTTTCTGTTCAAGCTAGAAGATAGGGCAGAATAGTATAGTATATATAATAGATGGTGCTGCACATAGGCAGAATGGAAGGTTTCAGCAATTAAGGACAGACTGGAAACGTAGCTTTCTCCAAAGCTCCAGCAGAAGAGAGAATACCACCTGTCACCCCCTACCACAGGGAAACTACGGGAACAGAACAGAAGCACTCCCAGAACATTCCATCAGGTTAGCTAACTATCAAAATCACCTTGTACAAACTCAGAAAGCCCCTCTGAGCTTTGACATGAAATGACTCTTTGCTGACTGCCTTTTCTCTAATGGTAAAATAATCCCAAAGAAAGGTAAGGATTGCTAACCGTTCTATTGTCATAGGGCAGGAGCGCTCCCGTGGCATTGCGGGGCTGTGGTCTTTCTTTTAGACAGCTTGCTGTCCTGGACCTCAGCACCAGGAGCAGGGCTGAGGAAGACGAGGAACACCGGCTCGGGCAGTGCAACTGTCACTCCTGATTGGAATCCCCACACATCATGCTCTCACATTCACTCGTTTCTGAAATTAAGAATTAGCATAGAGTAAACTCCTGGTTCAGAAAGGTCAGTGTTCTGCCTCTGACTCAGGCAGGCACTCAGGCGAGGTGTTCTGGAAAATGAAGTTCTCTCTTATGAAACCCTACCCTGCTTGACATGTGCCCCCAGTACAAATGGATCCCAACCTTGGTGCAAACTGTGTGGATGTGTAACTTACATTTTTAGAGCTGGTGGTTCCCCAAGTTTGATTTTCCATTTGAATAGCAGTAGTCCCTCTTAATGTGCCTCAATCATTCTTTTTTGAGAATTTCAAAGGGTGCCTTCTAGGAAGCATGATGTTTTTTTCAGATCTAATCCAGACTTCCGCTTTAATTTTTTCCTCTTCGATACTCTGCAAGTTACTTTTGTGCTTTCCCGCATTCATCCCATCTGCCCCATATACTTTTGCTCATTCATGTACCCTTGGAATATTGCCCTTCTAGTGGGACAACCCTTGTTAAAGCATTCTGGCCATGACCTGGGATTTACGTTTAGTCTAGGGATTCTGTGCACAGACAAGAGCCCTCAGCTGGGTCCTGGCTCAGAGTACTGCCCTGCCAGAAGGGCAGGTAGGACTGAGGCAGACCCTATGAAGGAGGGAGAATCAAGCATTGAGCAGGTAGAAACATCCAGATCCTTAACAAATCACGGGGCATTCTGGTTTTGGACAAAGCACATCTAGTCAAGTTTATATATGTATCTTTGAAATACATTTTGATCTGTGTGCTTAAAATAACTCAAATAAAGAGAAGGAATTTCCCACCTCTAAAAGGAAGCCAAATGAATGTTATAGGCTGCATGTTTGTGTCCCCCCAAAATTCATATGTTGAAACCCTAACTCCTAATGGATGGTATTAGGACATGGGTCCCTTGGGAGGTGATTAGGTTTAGATGAGGTCTTAAGGGTGGAGCCCCACGTTGGGATTAGTGTTTTCATGAGAAGAAAAAGAGGCCAGATCTTACTCTCTCTGCCATGTGAGGAAACCAGAAGACAGCTGTCTGCAAACCAGGAAGAAGGTCCTCACCACACACAGAATCTGCTGGCACCCTGACCTTCAGCTTCCCAGACTCTAGAACTATGAGAAATACATTCTTGTTGTTTAGCTACCCAGTATGTGGTATCTTGTTATATATAACACTTGAATTGATTATGATAGCAAAGGTGGGTGTTTTAGAGAAAATAAGGGAACCCTTTCTCCACCATCCTTCCTCTCTCATCTGGTTACAATAGCATGTGACCACCAGCTCTCTAAAGAAATTAAATGACTAAATAATCCGCTGAGATGAGGGAGGTTGGGAGTGAGGCTTTGGAGGACTAGTTTTTCTCAACTAGTCTTTCTCAATTCACCAGACCAACTGCCAATCTTTACTAATCAACACAAAACCCATTATTGATCTCCCACCGAGAGGTGTTATGGGTTGAATTGTTTCCCCAAAAGATGCTGAAGTCTTAGCTCCCAGTACTTGTGAATGTGACTCATTTGGAAATTGGATCTTTGTAGAGAATCAGGTTAAGATGAGGTCATTAGTGTGGGCCCTAATCGAATATGACTGGTGTCCTTATACAGAGGGGAAATTTGGACACAGAGACAGACAATGTGAAGAGGGAGGACAATGTGAAGACACAAGAAGATGGCCATCTACAAGCCAAGGCATGTCTGAGACTACCAAAAGCTAGGAGAGAGGCATGGAATAGATTCTCCCTCGAAGCCCTCAGAAGAACCAACCTTGCCTGCACCTTGTTGTGGACTTCTAGCCTCCAGAGGTGTGAGAGAATAAATTTCTGTTATTTAAGTTTTGTGGTACTTTAACCACAGCAGCCCTGGAAAACTAATGCAAAGGGAGATACTTATTGGAGAAACAGATGAACATAATGGCAGAGGAATTCTCCCTAGCTACCTGCATTAATAAGACTAGTTTTTATCTATAAATATGAATGGAACATTAAGGATTATTAAACACTTGAGAAAAACTGAATAAACAGAATAACTGCCTAGAAGAAATCCACAATTTAAGAAACAAAAATATTATTACAACTATCCTGAGAAGTTACCATATCCATTAAATAAGAATAGGATAGTAGGAAACAAAACATGGAGTTCTTAGAAATTAATTTATATTCATATATATGTTGGGCCTGAAAAAAATCAGTAGTCGGAATAAACCTGCCAGATATGATGGGGAGGGGGAAGATGTGGAAAATATGAGAAATTCAATTAAGACACAAGGAGATGGATTCTATAAGTCTAATGCCCATTTAGAAAAGATTCCCAATAGAGAGTAAAGAAAAACAAGAAACCATTGGGGAAAAATAATAAAAGTAAAAATAGAATATTTCCTACGCCTGAAAATACATGACTTTTCAAATTGAAAAAGTCTGTGAAATTCAAAGAGTGTGGATAAAATTTTAGAACTTTAAAGATAAAGACCAAAAAGCTTCCAGAGAGGAGGGACCTAAAAAGAGTTAAGATGGAATAAAAAGCAAATTGCCAACAATTTTTAAAATCAGAACTCTGAAAGCTAGAAACATTGGATCAGTGACTTCAAACTCCTGTGGGAAAATGATTTTAAACGCTGAATTTTCTACCTAGTCAAATTATCAATTAAGTGTAGAATCAAAAATATTGATATGCTCAGAAAATTTACCTCCTCTACATTTTCTGGAAAAAGAGAATTGTAGTCAAGAAAACATCCCAACATAAGTAAAAAGGAATCCATGAAAAAGGGGTGGGCTCTAAGACACTGGTATTAATGTCTGCAAGGGAAAGATTTACAAGGATGACAACTCAGATATCTCCAAGAGGAACTTATGTGAGAGAAAAGGGGTTCACTTTCAACAAATACCAGGATTCTTAAATTGAATATTTTGGATAACAATGATGAAAGAGGCATAGAATTCTTCTCTCCACAAGATAAAAGAAAGGCAATTAGCAATTCCAAGAGAAAAAAGCTGAAAGAGAAAGTTACAAACAGAGGTGAAGCAAGCTAAAACATGGCACTATTTTAAGGACTAAATCGAACGTTATGAGAGGAGAATCCACTCGACTTTGGTGGAGGTTGGAGGAACCAGTGTATGTTTCCTTTTTTTGTGAATCTGATCACACCACTTGTGAATATTTTACACAGTCACATTAAGCATCTTGTTTATTGGCTTTTTAATTTTTCGGTTTTGGAATCATCCCATAGAACAAGTCCAGAAGCCTATGTTACATCGAAGGCTACAGTGCAAATGAACTCTAGCCTTACAGGATGAAGGTGAGGCCAACAGATACTAGAGGTGGAGTGAATTGAAGGGGGATGGAGGGAACAAAATGTGCATGAATTTCCTCATTTTCCATAGTGGAGAGTCAAGACATCTCTGGGTGATGGAGAAATAAATAAGGCATTTACTCCTTGAATACAAGTACTTGTTGAGACCTACAAAGCAGAGGCAAGAGTAGAAGCAGCACACTAGTAAACAGGCTGTGGTTCAGGGGTCTCATTCCTCATTGGACAGTGGCAATATCCATGACAGAGTCTAGATGGAGTAGATCCTTCTCAAGATGGAAGGTTGCAGGTTGATGCCTTTTACTACCCTTGCATTCAGCCCAAATTACATGACGTGGGACAGACTCTCCTAACACTGAATGTAGAGTTCATACCATACCCCTCTTCTGTATTTTTAACACTTTTTTACACTTCTGTATTTTTAACACTTATTTTTGCTTTTACTCCTTTTTATCAGATCCTAGAATGGCTGCGGGGCAGGTAAACCTGCACTTATGCTTCAATCTTCCTGGAAGTAAATTGCAAAGTTTATCTTGAGGCCCAACTAGCCTCAGGAGCAAGGAATTTATATATAGCTGCTCTGACAGACTAGAAATAAGATAAAAGAGCTGGCAGAGCTGATCTCACAGGTACTGAGATCAGAGAAGAGGGACAGAAGGAATCAGGCCCCACTATCACCTGAATCCTAAGAAGCTGATAACCCTATATCAGATTCCTTCAGGCTCAAATCTGCAGGAGTCACTGACAACATGGAACCTTCCAGCAAACCCTAAGTCAGATATCAAAGATATGTCTCCAGCGTCCAACACCAATATCTCCCGGGTGTGTGTGTGTGTGTGTGTGTGTGTGTGTGTGTGTGTGTGTTCATTTTTAAATACAAAGGTAAGTCCTCATATTCAGAAGGAGAAAAGACACCATGATTGGTTGACAACTTTATAATGATCAGAGCTTCAGCTAATAGTTGGAGTAAGCAGTATCTCAAAGCTTAAAGAATGAAATGGAAAGGTTAGCAAGCTAACAATTGTTAGCAGGAAAACCGCCCTTCGGTGTAGATCTTCATTGTCTTCATGTGCCCGCGAGGAGGGAAAACAATGTCGAAAGGTTATCTTAAGGGTCAACTTCAGAATTCTTTTCAGGAGGAGAACTGAATTTGCTGAGCAACTTACCTGCATTGGCATGTATTTTTATATAGCAGAAGCTCTGTGCTCAGCATGGAGGGGCTGGGGCCAGATAAAGTGAGGACTCAGACACTTTCTAGAAGAAGCTAATTTGAATTTGGAGTAAGGGGAAGTAGGAAGAAAAAAGAAGTTTCAAGAAAGAGAAAGACAGTGATAGGTCACGCATCAAGGTGGAGGCATGTGGGGAAATATTAGCCAGCAGGAAGCTTCTGGTGGCACAGTGCTTGAAAGATTTGCAAAAGAGATGACTAATATTAACTTTTAAGTTTATTTGTGTGTGATTCTGTCTTGCAAGTCCTCTTTGCTACCCCAAACCATCAGTAAATTCTGCTATACTAACATCTTGCGTGGGTGGTAGATTGGGGCAATCAAAGAAAAGAATTTTTGATCTGGGCCAGAGCTGGGATGCCACTGAATTCAGACTGTCCGCCAAAGGTGACCTTGAAAAGGAATGAAGTCCTCCCTCACAGGGCATAGAAAATTTGGAGAAGGATATATGTACCCTTGCCTGTCCCCCAGGCCCTGATTCCAACCCTAAGACCCCAGTCCATCTGGTCGACCCCAGCCTCACCCCAGCAGGTACATGCACCCTCTGGCCACGACTTCTCCATTACCTAAGTCTGTTCTAAACATGTTTTTTCTGATCTAATAAAAATTGAATTTGTTAGCTTAGCTGTGACTTGGCCTTGAGACCCAGATATTCCTGGTTCTTTCATACCTCCATCTTGAATTTCAAGCCTCAATATTCTTTGTATTTTAAACAAGGCTTTCTTTTGGTGGTGAAAGACTAAATTACAAAGATAGGTACAAATGTTATTCATTATATGTGTTCAACTTTCTAATTTGTTTTTAATGAGGTCTCCTAGTCATATTTTTTATTCATTAATTCATTCAACAGATACTTAGAAACCTACTATGTTGCAGCCGGTGTATGATCTATTCCATGAAGTAATTCCACCTTTTTTGTACACTGTAATAAATGTATTTGCTTCCTAATATAGAAGAAGTTGAATAATATTAAGCTTTTCTTTGATATCCTTTTTACAAATAACTTCATTTTTCCTATTTACATAGAGCTCAAGACATTTATTGAACATTTTCCAAAGATTCTTTAACACTCCAGCCAAGTACGAGAAAAAGAATTGCTACTCTGATTCAAAGATGATTTAGGAAAAGGGCCCAAATTGTATCAGAAGTAGAAAAGCCCTTTAAAAATAGGACCATTTCTTCTGGGTCTCTGTGCCAAAGCAGCGCAGGGCACGTCTCCTGATGAGGCCTTATCACTTCCTAGCTCACACACTGAATGGATATTTCCTTTGCAGCACGGAGGTCAGTAACAAAAATGGCTTTTCATTTCTGCTGTTGGTCTTTCACGAGTAAAAATGTTCACTTTACTTCATTAACAAGAAAAAAGATTCACACTGTCTAGGAGTCTGCTGTTCCCTCATATAGAACATTGTTTTCTTATCACTTGTCCTAAACAGACCCAAGGGAGTTGGGAGGTCTCTAGAGAATTTGGTTCTGGATGGTCCCTATTATTAGTACTTAGTGTACTGTGCACAGCACAGAGGCCTATAATTAAGCCGCAGGAGAACTTGAATTGTAATTTCTTCTTTTTGAGTAACACAAGTCATAGAAAAATTAACTAAGCTCTTCAGCTCTATTTTTTGTTGTTGTTTTGTTTTGCGTCTCATGGACCGTTTTTTGTTAGACAAAGGCAAAGCAGATTCTCTCACCCCATGACATACCCCCAAGCTTTAAGTTGGGAGCAAATTCCCCAAATTCAGGGAAACTCAAGTTTTCCTTCTATTTCAATTTAATTACTAATGCATGTTTAACATTGTCCTACATTTGCTCATTAGACAGAATCCAAGTTTTGACACCACTTACTTGAACAAATTATTTAACCTCTCCAAGTGTTACTTTCCTTGTGTCCAAATGGTGATAAAAATAGTACCAACCTCACAGGGCTTCCTGTGTGGATTCGGTGAGACACAATAGGAAGAAATCTCAGCGCGGTCGACCACACAGTAAGCACTAAATAAAGAT
Organism: Balaenoptera musculus; assembly: GCF_009873245.2. Classification (NCBI taxonomy): domain Eukaryota; kingdom Metazoa; phylum Chordata; class Mammalia; order Artiodactyla; family Balaenopteridae; genus Balaenoptera; species Balaenoptera musculus. The sequence continues at coordinate 66,245,930 of NC_045802.1, read as the reverse complement.
CAGCTACTCTCATCATTCACAAAGTTTTATGACAATAATAATAATAATAAATGATAACAACCCAAACAAATACCTTTTATGGGGAGGGGTCCTTCCATTGTGCCTGGTGAGGGGAGGAGATTGGTCTGTTTCCTCCTTCTCTCTTTACCTCTTTGTCTCCCTTCCTCACGGAAGGAAGAAGAAGGGATTTCTAATAATATTGGATAGAGTCCAGAATGTGACGGAGCTACATTTTTTTGATAGGAAAGGCTACCAAATTGTCAAAGTAAGCCTCCATGGTAAGACCACCTTGTACTTGCTTTTCTCGTGTTAGGGAGTCAGGATGCCTCACTGGGTCATCCAGGTCTATATCACTTTCTCCGAAATAGCCTTTGCCTGATTTCAGCCTTGTGGCGTACTGGATGCAGTCTCAGCCCTGGATGAAGAGGAACTTTGATTCTATTTGGCAGTTCTTCCTTGGTCAGGAACCCCAATGGTAGCAGTTTTGTATGCTGGTCATAATAGCATCATTACAGTACCAAGATCTCACTCCAAACCCCTTGCCCCAGGCACTGCGCCAAGCTCTGTGGAAACATAGCCTCACTGAAGCTCCGTAATCCTTAGGGAGGCAGGTGTCATTGTATTCAACATTCAGAGGACCAAGCCAGGTCTAGAGAGGTTACAGCCCCTATCCCAGAGCTAATAAGTCTTGCAGCCAGCATGTAAATCCAGGTCTATCCGACCTGGCAAAGCCTGTGTTTGTAAGTCTTATATAGCTCTGCCCTGAATGTGCTAGGAATTATAGTAAGTTCAGGGATACCAAGATAATGAAAACACAGCCCTCCCTTCATAGAACTCATGGTAGAGTCTAGAAGCCCTGGATCAATATTGTGTCCCTCCAAGTGAGGTCTGCAGATGCCCTGAACACAAGACCTGAGCTATTTCTTAATATGTAGGCTCCTAACTCCCTTGTCTTAGACTATTAAGGCTGCTATAAAAACAACAACAACAACAAAAACAACATAGACTTGGTGGCTTAAACAACAAGCATTTATTTCTCACAGTTTTGGAGGCTGCGAAGTCCAAGATCAAGGCGCTGGCAGCTTTGGTGTCTGGTGAGGACCCACTTCCTGGTTCATAGAGGGCCATCTTCCTGATGAGTCATCACATAGTAGAAGGGGTGAGAGAACTCTCTGGGGTCTCTCTCATGAAGGCACTAATCCCATTCATGAGTGTTCCACCCTCATGACCTACTCACCTCCCAAAGGCTCTACCCATACCATTTCCATTCAAGATTAGGATTTCAACAAATGAATTTGGTGGGACTCAGGCATTTAGTCTGCAACACCCTTCTTCCCCTATTTATGCTAAATCAGAATCCTTCTGAGGTGGGCCTGAGAATTCTGCATTTTTTAATGTGTCTGCAGGTGATTCTTAAAGTAATTAAAAGTTGAAAACTACTAGTTTCAAGTTTAAAAGTAAAAGACAAGACAGAATAAGGCATATTCTCAGGAAATCCTCCTAAAACATTAATCTATAACAGTGTTCTTTTCACCAAACACATCTTTCTAAAATCTTAGCCTGAATATTTTTCTGAGGTTGCTTAAATCCACCAAACATAATTCTTAGAAAGAATCATGTTAGCATTGGATTACAATAAAAATTTTATTACTACACTTAACTTTAGAAAAAAAGAGGACATTATTATAGGGCTAAAAAGAAGCATTACTCAAATGTGATGAACACAAAATCAGAGGTCCAAGAGCTCTTTCCTTGAGTCTAAAATATTAAGCCAATAGCTCAAATGGTTAGAGGTGAATCTATAAATTCTCCCCATATTAGCATGTATTTTGTTTTTTTTAAGTATTTTTTTAAAAATTTTAATTTATTTTATTTTTGGCTGCTTTGGGTCTTTGTTGCTGAACACTGGCTTTCTCTGGTTGTGGCAAGCGGGGGCTACTCTTATTTGCGGTGCACAGGCTTCTCATTGTGGTGGCTTCTCTTGTTGCTGAGCTCAGGCTCTAGGCATACGGGCTTCAGTAGTTGTGGCATGCAGGCTCAGTAGCTGTGGCACGTGGGCTCAGCAGTTGTGGCTCGCGGGCTCTAGAGTGCAGGCTCAATAGTTGTGGTGCATGGGCTTAGTTGCTCTGCGGCATGTGGGATCCTCCCAGACCAGGGCTCGAACCTGTGTCCCCTGCACTGGCAGGCGGATTCTTAACCACTGCACCACCAGGGAAGCCCTAGCATGTATTTTGTTTTGTTCTTTTTTGTGACTTGAAGGAGAGTAATGCCATTAATTTAGGAAAACTTTTATCTTCTCACATCTCATCTGCACCCTGCAGTAGTCAGAGTGGGCTCCCTTCTTTAATTCCCATGGACCACTGCCTTCCTACGAATCATCAAATTAACTCCTCACATCTAGCCTCTATTCAAAACCAGTAATAAACTCCTGAAAGAAGGCCCCGCTTCTTACTCTGACATGCAAAATTCTCTGCAATCTGGGCTCTCTTTTCTTTATTTTAGAATCCACTTCTTTTCAAAATTAAGTTTTTTCAAAGAGTTAACCTACTTAAGATTCTACATTCCCATATCTGTGCTTTCTCTTTTGCCTTTTCTCCTACAAGAGCTGGATCAGTAAGAATAGGCTGGGTTATCTGTAGTAACAAAACAACCCGTAACTCTCAATGGCTCAAAACGACAAAGGCTTATTTTTTGCTTAGGTCGCACGTCTGTTGTAAGTTAGCATGGGCTGGCCTCATCTTTCACACTACAGACCCAGGGGACGAAGCAGTCATTTTGGACATCGCTGGTTGCCATATCGGAGAATGAAGACAGCTCAGCAAGACTCAGACTGGCAATAAATGCTTTGACCTGGAAGAGACACATGTCACTTTCACTGTCCACTCATTCATCAGAAATAGCCATGGGGCCCCAGCCAACTACAATAGAGTCAGGATGTACAATGCCACCAGTGGCTGAAATGGGAAAAAATAGTGGTATATAGCATTTATGAGGGTACTGGTTCAAATTCTATCAGTTCTAAAGGCTAAGGTAAAAAAATCTCTCCTCTGTTGCTTTTCCCACAGAGCCCAGGTGGATGGCAGTGGTGTTTTTTTCCCTTCGCTTTTAGAAACTTTATTTTTTGTTCCATTTATTTAGCACTATAATATTTAAACATATTTTAAGTTATTATTTCACGTACACGTCTTATCTCCTCTGAGACCAGAAACTCTGTCATTTTGGAAATCATTCACCTGATCTACCACAGTTAAGAGCACATAATAGATGTTTAGTAGCATATTGAGGCATTGATTACCTTTCCAAATTTCACTGAAAATACAGCATCTATCACACTGCACTTTGATTTTGTACCACTATACATTAGAGCTTTGAACTCCTTGTTTAACCAGCTTAATTTTTATGATAATCATTTCAAATACTATTTCCTTAGTTGTTTTATCAAGCACTTATATTTTATCAAACACTTATTAAGTATTTTTTTATGTTTTACATTGTATCCCAAACACATAGGATAGTGCCTGACAAATAATAATCACCCAATAAATATCTCATTGAATAATTCATTCTGTGTTCAAAATGACCCTATGAGAAACTATCCTCATTTTACAGATGAAGAAATTGATTGAGGTTTAGGGAAGTCTTGCAAATAATGCAGGACAGTATTCTGATACAAAATAAAATTTTCGAGCTTAGTTCTTGATGGCAATCGAGAGAAGCCAACTTAGCTAACTTAGGCAGAAAAGGAATTTTTGGGGGGGTGGTAAAGGAGAGCTTGTAGAGTTGATGAACCGGTTAAAGAATCGGTTCAGAAAGGAAAAGCAGGATTTAAGAGCAGCAAGGCCCAGCGGCAGTTCCACAGCAGGAAGTCTGTTGAGGAAGCCCGCCCTGGTGCCCTTCCCACTGGCCCCTGGCTCCACTACTGCTGGACTTGACACTCTGCTGTAACCCTCTGTCCATCTTCCACTCACCTTGAACCTGTGAGCCACTTCCTCAAGAACTGAGGGGCTGGTACAAGCCTGGTGGAGCCTTTGCACATGTTTGTACCATAGATGCTCAATTATGCAAGACGGGGCCCTGCCTCTCTGCCATCTTGGGAGAGAGAAGAACAGTAGTAAATGAACCAAAATGGCAAATTTCCAGTGCAGTTATGTGGGGTTAATTAGACCCCATGAGCCGGATTGGCATTCCTGATCTCAAATCAAAAAACTACAATCATCACACTACTATATATAAAATAGATAAACAAGAAGGACCTACTGTATAGCACAGGAAACTATATTCAATATCCTATAATAACCTATAATGAAAAAGAATCTGAAAAAGAATATATATATCCTGTGTGTGTGTGTATATATATATATACACACAACATATATATATGTATAACTTCCCATATAGATAGATCTATATATATATATCTGATTCACTTTGCTGTACACCTGAAACTAACACAACATTGTAAACCAACAACAATAAGAAAAAACAAAAGACTATGATAAACCCTTGTATCAGACATGAGAGTGCAGAAAGTGTTTCCACATAAATGATCCTTTAGGGGTAGGGAGAGCTGCTGTTCTCGTTTCACAGTGGGGAAACCGAGTCTTAGGTTGCCTGACAACAGCACAGTAAGTTAGTGGAAGCTGAGCCTAAGCTTATGTCTTCCTCTGCCCAGACACTGTGTTCATTTTCCCACGTAAGACTATACTTCAATCTACACTGGAATTCAGGGAAGATAAAAAGATATTTATAAAAGATAGAACCAGATCAGCTCGGTGCTTTGTGACCACCTAGAGGGGTGGGATAGGGAGGGTGGGAGGGAGGGAGATGCAAGAGGGAAGAGATATGGGAACATATGTATATGTATAGCTGATTCACTTTGTTATACAGCAGAGACGAACACACCATCGTAAAGCAATTATACTCCAATAAAGATGTTAAAAAAAAAAAAAGATAGAACCAAATTTTCTTTAGTGAGAACACCGCTCCCAACTTCCTTCATGTAACGGCACATGTAGAAAATGAGCATTATCATACAGCCCTCTGGGATAAACGCATGAGGCTGCTCAGAGCCGACCCCAGTGCAATCCAGACCCTATCCGGCTCCACAGAAAGCTGAGGGCATCAATGTTTTAGATTATACAATGTGGGAAGCTCTGATTTATAAAATAGCTACATGAAAACAATTGTAGAAAGCATTTTCTAACCAAGGTACCTGGGAGTATAACATTAAGTGATACAGCCCATGACCAGGGCTAATCCCCCAAACACTGATTTCATATCTACTATGGGCGAAACTGAGTGGTCAGGGCAGAGAAGACAGGTTCACACACATGAAGAGCTCAGAGTTTCAAAGGAAGCAGAACATTTCTGTGCAGTGTGGAGGGGCCACAGGTCAAGGAGTGCTGGCATCCACCAGAAGCTGGAAGAGGCAAGGGACAGATCCTCCCCTAGAGCCTCTAGAAGGAGCAAGGCCCTGCCAACACCTTGATTTTGGCCCAGGGGTACTGATTTCAGACCTCTGGCCTCTAGATCTGCCAGAGAATTAGGGAAGCTAATTAGCAGCAGAGGTAGACTTTGAACCGAGATATTCTGAGCCAGAACCCTTGCTCTTAAACTTTATGACATTCCTTCTGCAGGGAAGTCCATGTAAGAGGGGATCTAATAAGGCAATTGTATCAGGTGAAGAGACAGGTTTGGCAAATATCAGCTTAGAAGAAGTGTGGACATTCTCGAATCTGTTCAAATCTAAGAATATATGAATCTCACCTGCAATTAAATAGTCAACATTAACCTGATTCATAGTTATCTTATCCTATGTGTACATCAACCCACTCAGTTAAGACTACACTTCACAGTCTGATAAGCAGGAAGACTGAAGGTTGCAGTGGGTGCTTTACTGGCACTGATTAGTTTTTTGGTAAAGATTTCATAATATTTACTTTAATATGTTTTCTCCTAAACTGAGATTGTGTGCCCATAAGCTGACTAAATCCTAATATTCTCTTCAATTTCAGCTGAAATGCCATTTCCTCAGGAAAGTCTTCTCTCACCTGCTCCCACAATAAAGCAAACACCTGTTAAGGATGCTCCCAGTTTGTGCACCACAAATCTATCTGATCACGGTTCTACTGGGCTTTATTTTAATCATTTATTTAGTTATCAGTATCTCTTAGTAGACTGTATGCTCAGTGATGAGAAAGGCTGGATCATTTTGTTTCCATGATGCTTCTAATACCTGCACGTTTCAATAAAATTTCTATGAGTGCATGAATACACGAATTGATTGAACTTTGATTATTCATTATTCTGGGACTTGGAAAAATTTCAAAATTGTTTAATGAGGTACGTTCTGGTTCCACCCACGGATATTCTCTGGGGGAATTTACAGTGACCTACTTGCTTATGTGTCTGTGTTGGTCTCTACCACATTTATAAGATGGAATCAATCCCACCTCTAGCTACGGGTGGGATTTAACAAGTGTTATAGATATCTACTATTCCAGGTGCTTGTCAGGGAGCATATTTGAAAAAGCTTGAAATAGAATTTGTGGAACATTGCTTTGATGCTAGAACTATTCATGCTTCTAGGTACCCTAAAATATATCCTTCGGTTAGACGAAAGCATGAGAGCCCTGCGTACCTGGAACAAAGGTGTATAGTTTCCTTATAGAACTTCTTTAGCAAACTTCACTTGGATAACTGTAGCACTGTAGCAACTTTATAGCTTTTCTAATGCTATCGAACTCATTTAGATTCACCAGGAGAATATATTTGAGGAAACTGGTCACTGTAGTTCATTGTGACCTCTTGTTGGTGACTCAAGTTCCATACTCCACTTCCTTTGGAAAATCTGTTTATTTTTATCATATCATCAAGTCTTGGTTTCCTTACCTGAAAGATGAGGACAATAATAGTATCTACCTCAGAGAGTTTGGGACAAGATAAAATGGGGTAACACCAACAAAATGCTTACTTAGCCCAGTACTGGGGGCGTGGTAAGCAATTAATAAGTATCGTCTTCATCATCCTGGTCACCATCACCATCACACTACTTTCTCGGCATCTATGATTGGAAAGCACCAAGGCATGCCCCTGACCACCTCAACCAAGTGAAATTTACTTCATGGACAAAATAACCTTAACTTCATTCTTCCGGTCCTACTTTTCTCTTGAACTACTTTTTCATTTACATATTTCTAAGTGCCTTTTTGTTCATACTCTTAGATGCTGGCTTACAATCTTTGTGGAACAAAGTGAGTTATTAGTACACACAGACGTACACATAGTGGTTTTCAAAGGGCAATGATGTACCACAGAGAGGTAAAATGACTTGATTCAAAGTAGCAAAGCAGGAAGAATTTCTGTGTTCCAAATCTTAGCTTTAGGCCTTTTTTGGCTAGAAGGACACAAGTTTCCCTACGGCTGAATTTCTACGCAATCGCTTCAAAGAGTTTGATGTGGTTTTTGCCACATTCCAGGCTACTTATTGTTGAAATGAAAGCTTTCCCTCTTATTTGGTGCAGAAACTGCATAGAGAAGGACCCTGAGAGAACGGATCACAATAGCTGGAAAGGAAGAAAGGATTCCTGGAGTGTTGTGTACTGCCTAGGTAACCTAGATATCAACTAGCAAACTGATATAAGCAGGGATTTTAATACTATTAACATGAATCCAGCCAGACACAGAGCCCTTGAGGATTTATGGCTACATGCATGTGATGAACATAAGTTTATAAATACATTTGTAATCCCCAAGCTCTACCTTTCAATACTGAAAGCATCGCCCACTTCCCTCTTGATACCACGTGGCCTTGGAAGCCGCATAAAGGACATTGGGGGCTGCCACCTGCCCTAAGTTTCTCTACAGAGATTGACTTTGTTCTGACCACTTCAGCTGCGTATCTGTCCTCCCTCCACCACTATCACTCCCATCTCTGGCCTTTATGCTTGTATCTTCTCCATGTGGATTTGGTAGCTTGACTCCAAAGTATTTGCCTCGGCACAGAGAACCAGAAACCCCACGTGGAACGCTGATGCAAGCAACGGCTCCACTGCCCAGCCTTCAAGTTTATAAGCGCACATCTTGGCCTTCAAGTTTATAATCCCAGGTTCACAGGATTTGCCAGTAAGCATGTCCAGTCTCGTGCAGAGTCAGAGGGAGAGATGGTCCTAGATGCGTTTCCTTCAGATAAGCTGCAGCTTTTTGAAGGCGGGGCCCACTTCACTCCCACAGTCTGTAGGTTCTGCAGAGCAGGAATCTTGTTAAAATACCTTTTTTTTTTTGGGTACGTTCTGCCCCCCACAAAGCCATTTAGGGTTGTGTCCCACATGACCTGGAAGTGTTTATTTAAGCAGATTATAGGCTAGAAACAAAATCACAATTTCCCACTCCTGTTGTCAAAGGCTCCAGATACTAGAATTACACTCCGCCTACCAACACACACAAAACTTCTTGTCTATCCACTCTCAACCGTAAACAAATAAACAAATTCTGGCAAGAGTTCAAATTTGAATATAGGCTGTATGCCAGAAAATACTGAGTTCCAATCTTGGTTTTAACTCAGAGTCTCTTTTTGGTCTTAAGAGAGAAAAACCAAACAAAACACATTTTCTCATCAATTTGTGCAAAGTCATTCTCACCTGCCCCTCCGGACACAGTGAGGATTAATGACTTCTATTTCCTAACAATACCCCAGTCCCTGCCTGGTAGTGAGTTAGGGCTATGGGCCCATTAACTGCAAATGTTGCTCTAGTGGCCTTAAAGGATTAATGTACCTCCCAAAGCCCTTAACTTACTGGGACAAATCTGGCTCAATGAGTTAATGGGCTAATTAGTTAATTGTCAACTCTGCAAAGATGAGAAGTATTGTTATTTTGCACTTTATTAAATTCTCAAGGATTAACAAGTATGGGGGGAGATGTTAAGAGGATTTGAAAGAGGCTGGGTGATCGTGACACACCACAAACTCTCGTCCAGTCTCTACTGGGGGAGGGAGGGGACAACGCCATTAATTATATCCCATGGGTATACAACCCAGAGTGGCTGCAAAGAGATTGGAATCCATCATATAAAAATCCTGTTGATGTGAGAATGCCTCTCCTAAAGTAAAATGAAGCATCAGGGTATGCTGTTGAGTGAGAGAGACATTATGTAGTGATGTGTCAAGTGAGGCAAGGTTTGGTCTGCAGCATAACTGGATACGCAGAATGGCAAGGTACTTTATAGGGAGGATTTATCATGCCACTTGAAAATATGGTTTACTTTAGAGCCAAAGAAAAGAGCATGGGGAAAGTATTTGAAAATGTGAATATTCTCTAAATAAGAACGAGGTGAGACCAGCACAGGGCATCTGAGTCACAGATACTATTAACAAGGGAAAGTCACTGGAAGACGTTCAAATGGTTAGTTATGACCAGAGATTATATAGCTCAGGTGACTTGTTTCTAAGGAGAAAACTTGAAAATTGCATGAGCCTCTGGATGATTTGGGAATGTGTTCAATCCTTTTGCATACCAGTACATTCTGAAAAATTGGAAGTCCTACACATAACAGTCACAGACCAAATGATGGATAATTAAGCATTCCTGGTACCGTGGGAAGCATGTTTTATTTAAGGCTCTTGCCAAAAAAGTAGCTCATTAGACGTTTGGAACAAAAGTATGTACAAAGAACAGCTGAAAACTTCTTCTTATCAAAGTGAAGTTCTGTTCAAAGGGAAAAAGGCTTCAAAATGGAACATACACAAACACAAATGTGCAGTCACAGATACTGTGCCTGAAACACTCCTTGAGAGATGCAGTAGGTTGTCTGTGCAATAGCCATCTTCCCTCTTTCATGATGCCCAAGCTCTGATCTTCTGGTTTGCAATCCAATCCCCTTACCCATGAATCAGGTAGATTTAGATAAGTCTAAGGCATTAGTGATGGTTGCACTGCTACAAGGGTGGGCAGTTTATAGGTAGACATGTAGCCAGTTTTGTCAACAAGATGTGAGAAGATGTATACTGGAGAGCTTCTGAAAGTTTTCCTTCATAACAAATTTCATAGGTAAAAATTATCTCCTTTTCTACTGCTGGATGGTGTTGTATGTTGGTGTGATTCTGTAACGACTTCAGCCATCTTGCAGTTATAGGAAAAAAACAGCCTTTAGACGAAACCAACACAGAGAACAGCAAAACAGAGAGCCGGAAGGAGCTTGGAGGCTCCTTTTGAGCTTCTGATCTTACTGTGATGTAAGTAATAAGTGCATTGAGATGATAAGTTCCATTATTTATTCTAGTTCACCTTTCTCTGCAGCTTACAGCCAAAGGCACTCTACAAATCCAAAAGAAATTGCCACCTCCTGACCCCAAATTCCTGTTTGCTCTAGAAACGCTAAATGTAACCTTGTACATGTATGGAGAGTAGCAGCAATAGAGTCAGACACAGGGATGGCTCCTGACTCCGCCAGTGACTGCATGCACTTGGATAAGTCACTTCAACTCTCTGCACCTCAAGCTTCTGTCCATGAAGGAACAATGACCACTATGTCATACAGCACTTGGAAAGATTATGGAAGAAAAGGCAGGCAAAGTGTACTCAAGAAATAACAACCAACATACAAACACACATACACTCCAAAGGCAACTCTGACAGCTGTTTTCAAATAGGAAACATATCAAGTAAGAAAATAAACACCATTCAAGCAGCAGGATTAAATAAAACTAGAAAGGCATATGGGATTATCAGACAGCATCTGAGTATAGGACTTAAAGCCTAATTTTTTTTGACACCTCATGCAAGATGAAGTACAAAAATATGTGTATTTTTTTCTGATCTCTTAGGAACCTAGACTCTGAGCGGAGGATCCCTTAGGAACCTGGGATCTGAGAGGTACTCAGTGTTTTAGGGCTTTGAGATTGTCAGGGAAGGATCACACAATGAGGCTGAGATGGAGTAGCCAGTGATATAAGTAGGGCAAAAAAAATTGAATATACTGATGCAGAAGCCAAGAGGAGACAGTGTTCCTAAAAGATGGAGTGGACAACGGGGTGGAATGCGGCTAAGACACCAAGTTCAGTAAGAATACAGAAGGGAACATAGGGATTTCCAAGGAGGAAGATGATGAAAAGATGAGTGGAGTGGATTGAGGAGTCAATGAGGGTTGATAGTTTGGAGACAAGGACCATTCACACCTTTTGTATCCTATTAGGGCAGGATAAAAAGAAATAGGGCAGTAACTGCAGGCCACCAAAGGTGTGTTTCCTTTCTTTCTTTTAGGGTGAGAGATGCTAGGACATGCCTGTATGCTGACGCAAATGATGCACTAAAGGGGGAGAAACTGATGGAGCCAAGAGAAGAGGGATGATCACAAGAATAAAGTTCTCGAGGGAAGATAATGATGAAAAATGTGGCCTTAAGTAGGAGCTGGGAAACTCTATACGTAACAATGAGGTAGGAGGTATGATGTGTGCAGATGGATGCAGGTTCTTTGATGGATTGGGGAAGATTTCCATCTGTTGGCTTCTATCTTAGACAATGGACAACATGATATAAAAGTCAAAAGATAAAGAACTTCCCAGAAACAGAAAAGTGTTACACATTTACCTTGTTCTGGATTTCAAAGTTTTGACCTTGGGTTAAAATTCAGAATTCTGAGAAAGAAGAGCAGAATTTGCCTCTAACTGGAGACCACTCTAATGGTTCAGACGCTGAGCTGCTTGGATAAAGAGCTTCTTTGGAGTAGGTACAGTACAAATGCTTTGGGACAGGGTAGTCATGAATTTAGCAGGAAAACTATTTCTCTGACTGTTGTCCAACTACTTGGTGGCAGCACAATGTAGTAGAAAGAAAACAATTTGGGGTCAGAAGAAATGAGGTGCACTCCCAGCGTTAAATCTAACACACATCGAATAATATTGGGCCAGTATTTTACCTTCTCTGCACTTCAGTTTCTCTAACTACATAGAAAATTATTATGATAATAATTTGTCTCTGACGGATTTGATATGAAAATAAAATTATATGAAAATAATATGAAGAATGTCCCTAATAGTAATAGGGATTATTACTTATTGAGCACCTACTATGATGCAGTAGTTCTAAACTCTGCTCTCTCTATATATACTGTTATGGACTGAATCCTGTCCCCCGCAAATTCATTTGTTAACAACCTAATGCCCAGTGTCTCAGAATGTGACTGTATTTGGACATAAGGCCTTTACGGAGGTGATTAAGTTAAGATAAGGCTGTTAGGGCGGACCCTAATCCAATCTGTCCATTCTGACTGGTGTTCTCATAAGAAGAGAAAATTGGACACGCAGAGATATGCCAGGGGTGCACACACACAGAGAAAAAGCCATGTGAAGACACAGTGAGAAGGTGGTCATCTGCAAGCCAAGGAGAGAGGCCTCAGAGGAAACCCATTCTGCAGACACCTTGACCTTGAACTTCCAGCCTCCACAACTGTGAGAAAATAAATTTCTGTTGTTTAAGCCACCCAGTCTACGGTATTTTGTTATAGCAGCCCTAGCAAACTAATACATAGTATAGATATAGATAGATAGATAGATAGAGATACATGTATATATATGTATAATCTCTTAGCCTAACCTTAACTCTACAAGGTAGGCATTATTATCTTCATGTTATAAATGAAGACACTGAATATCCTATGATAAACCATAATGGAAAAGAATATGAAAAAGAATGTTTATATATGTATAACTGAATCACTTTGCTGTACAGTAGGAATTAACACAAAATTGTAAATCAACTATACATCAATAAAATAAGTTAAAAAAATAAATGAAGACACTGAGATTTAGAGAGATTAAGTGACTTCCTCAAGGTCACATATGACAGGTCATTTCTTACAAAGTGCATACTGACTATAGGATCCCTCTTAAAGGTAGTTATAAAAACTGAAGTCATAGAAACAGAAATTAAAAAAAAAAAACTTTTTATCTGTTTCCCATAACCACTCTCTTAGATTCCTGGCTTATATGCTATGATTTCATAGCTTTTTTTCCGTCATTATTTTCAGAGGTCCAACTCCACTATCTCTTCAAGGTTATTAGAATTTTTAAACATCCTTCGTATTGCACCTTTTATTGGCCCCTTGCTGCAATTCTATCACTCAAACTCAATCAACCAGATTGTTTATTCCCTCGGCCTTTGTCCCCATCTCAGCTGGATCACTCCAGGGGATTGCAGCTTGCCAGTTCTGCGATGAGGTGCTTAGATCAGAACTCTGAGCTGGACCCCATTTTCCGGGACAGCGTTGCGATCAGATGGCGCCTATGTCAGTGCAGCCTGGGACCTCATAGCCTGGCCAAACATCTGCGCTCTCTGCTCTCCCCTGCAGCATTTCGCTCCCATTAAAAGTGGAGCTTCAAATCTCCCTTGTGCATCCAGGCCTGGGCACTGGGTGACTTCCAGTTAAAGGGTCAATAAATATAATTAAAAGGCTCATCCAACTGGATCTCATGCTCTGAATATCTTCCCTTGGAGGGCCAACTCTCTCCCTCTCATAAATGGATTTTTTAAAAACAGGAGGGCTGTGGAAGGTTGCAGGTGTCCTCAGCCTACGGAGTTGCATGGCTTCGTGTCTGGCAAGTTGTGTTCGGGGTCCTCAGACTCATAAGAACACATCCGTATGTGCAGAAAGTTAACAGACAGTGTTCACTGCGTTATTGCCTGCCCAGTGGTCCCCTGATGAAGAAATGGTCATCCACTCAGATCTCCTCATAGACAGACAAGTAATAATGCCATGACCCATCAGGAAATGTCAGTGAGACAAAAATGGTCAACAGCCAGTTTCTTGAGCAACTAATGTATGACAGAGCATTTCTTTGTATTCTGATATACTTTAGTCCTATTCCTTACCATAATCAGGCAAGCTGTCAATTATTACTTCTCTCTCATTAATAAGGAGACCAGGGGGAATTCCCCCCTGGTGGTCCAGTGGTAAAGAATCCACCTTCCAATGCAAGGGAGGGGGGTTCGATCCCTGGTCACGGATCTAAGATCCCACATGCCACGGGGCAACTAAGCCCACGTGCCACAACTACAGAGCCCACGCGCCCTGGAGAGAGAAAACCCGCACGCCACAACTAGAGAGAAGCCCGCGCACCACAACGAAGAGCCCGCATGCCTCAACGAAGATCCTGCATGCCACAACTAAGACCCAGCACGGCCAAAAATGAACAAAATAAATAAATAATAAGTAAATCTTAAAAAAAAATGAGACCAAAGCTTGGTGAATGTAAGTAATGTATCCAAGACCTCATAATTATGTGTCTGAGATGGTCTCTCCATCTCCAAAGCTCATGTCTTTTCACTCTATTCAACTTTCTCTCAGCCAATCATCACTGACACTCCCCAAATATGAGTTTTCTTTAAAAAGTTACCCTTTGAAAATTCATTAAGTTGAATGGTGCTTTCTTATACCAACTGTCTGAGCTGCTCTCCTGTTTTAGAAGTCTAGATGTTCAGTGATCCTTTGAATTATTGGTTTATTGCCATATCATTCAAAAGAAATGACAGTATGGTTCATTTTAAAAATTTCTTTTGCGTCTGAGGTTTTGCCAAGATCTGTTTATTGCTGTCATGTGGAAAAGGAAAATACGATGAGGCTTGAGACGTTCCAAATGTGAAGTTTCCCTTTTCCCATTCAAATAAGGGCCAGCAACAAATCAAAAGGCAAGGTTTCATTTTCAGTGATTGACTTAGACAAACTAAAGGCGGAATAAATGTCAGATGAATTAGATGTGGTGACTGCTGTTTAAAATATGTGAATCTTGATACTTTTGAAAGGTAACAGACAGATTGGAAATAGATCTTCCATCAATACTAATGGTGACATCAAGGATCATAATGATGGTAATTTGGGTTTGTGTTGCTTTTCCCTTTGCACCATCTCAAAGCTGTCAACAGATGTATCAGGAAGCGAAGACCACAAATGGACGTGTAGAGTGAGCGCCACTGGGCTGGATTACTATGCCTCATCTCCAGCAAACGACAGCCCCTCTAGGATGTGCAGCTCCTTGCCATTTGGTGGAGATTGCAAAGGAGAATTCAATCAGATGTTTGTTGCTATGGGGATAAGAGTTAGGAAAAGAGCTTTTCAATGAAAACTGGCCTCCCAACATAAAACCCTTCCCTTTAGATATGATTCTCTTTGGGTTGTCTGGGGGCCAAGCTGAAAATAATTTGCAAAAAAGTCAGAAACTTGAATGAGTAAGAGCATAATCTTTAAAAATATTTTTTATACTTACATTTCTATCGCATTTTTAAAAACTTTTTATTTTATATTGGAGTATAGTTGATTACTGATGTTGTGTTAGTTTCAGGTGTACAGCAAAGTGATTCAGTTATACATATACATGTATCTATTCTTTTTCAGATTCTTTTCCCATTTAGGTTGTTACATAATATTGAGCAGAGTTTCCTGTGCTATACAGTAGGTTCTTGTTGGTTATCCATCTTAAATATAGCAGTGCGTACCTGTCAATCCCAAACTCCCTAACTATCCTTTCCCCCCACTCTTCCCCCAGGTAACCATAAGTTCGTTGCATTTTTGTTTGAAGAATGTAAGGCAGATATTAATGAATGAGGAACAGAATCATCGTTTATACAATTTTGATAGCTTAGCAGTCAAGATAATGAGATTGCGATTCAAAGAGGCTAGCTTCAAATCCTGCTTCTGCCACGTGTTAGTTATGTGGCCTTGGAGAATTTCCTTAACCCCTTTTGTCTTTCTCTTCTCAACTATGTGAGGGAAACAATGTTTTACTTACAGAGCTGGTGGAAGACTTAAGAGTCAGAATGAATATCAAGCATATTTCAAGTACCTGGCACAAAGACGACATTAAAAATAGCAGATTTTAATATTAAAATTGATTATTAATATCATTATGGTACTGTGATGACAAGACTGGGTAATAATGTCATCAGTTAGTTAAAAAGGTAGGTTTATAATATTCACTTCCAAAGCTAATAAAGAGGATGAAAAAGAGTGAAGGGTTTGAGAGATAATAAAACGACTTGGGCTGGAATGACTTTGCTATAAATAGATTTTTTCGGAGGGTAGGCTATTTTAAAAGAAACTAAGCTGCACATTTTTTAAAACCACACAGTAGGGTACTAAGGTGGAAATCACAGATGAAAGTCAATATGCTTTGCCAAAAATATAAATAAGAAAATTCATCAGCTGGAAGAAGCATTGCTACAATGTGCATGTTGCTTTCATCTGAAAGAAAAATGCCAGAAAGAAACTTAATATTCATGACTGACACATTTTCTTTGTACTGTCAGTCAGCTGGAACCAAAATACACAGCTGGTTAGAAAGCCCATCTCTACTTCATGTTTCATCTGATGACCTTATACATCAAATCAAGAATTGTGGGCTGAAACAACACTCTTCATCCTCATTTATTTTTTTCAGAGGATGGTACAGTGACCAAAATCTGCCACAATGTAGCCTGTTTCCTTTCTTCACCTTTCAAGTTCTTATCAGAAATCAACACCAGAATTCAAAAATAGATGTCCACTTAATAAACCCCTAAAATAAGTGAGAAAAAAATACACACTTGGTCAAATATCTTCTTCACAGGCAAAGTAATTTGTCAAATAGAAGATTCATTTTTGTTTTCAGAGCACTGAAGTTATGTAGTGATATCTTAAATACATTTTTTTGGGGAAACTTGGCCATAAATATTCAGGAAATCTACATGTTGGAAAGATCTTCATTGTTAAAATACGTCTATTTTTTATAGACTGTAAATTTCTGGCATCAAATCCAACCTTTTATTACACAATTTCCTGGATCTGTAATATGCATGGAGTATTTATCAGAGAACTTTGCACAAAGTACAAATAACTCATTTACCAAATTATATAAGTTTGGGGCTATACATTTTCACATTGAAAGGGAGTGTCAAAAGTTTTACTGTTTAATCTGTCATCAGGGATGGAAAGAAGCAAATTGACACATAAAGGATGACACTGAAGCATCTGGTCTCCTCAGAAGGAAATCATTGCCATTTGTCTGAGTGGAAGATGTCATAATTGCAAAATCAGTAAAAACGAAAGTAGTCAGCTAAATGCACACCTAAATCTTTCTCAATAATTCCATTCTTTCTTAGCATGTCATTGTAACCAATCAATAAGAAAATATTTGGGTGATGATGAAAAATTAAAATACATTATTATCTTTAAACAATATTTTAGGTGGGAGGTAATTCTTAGAACCATAATAATATCCTTATTCCCTTTCCAGGGATTACTTAAAACTAGCATAGCAGTCTCAGAGCACTGTAGTGGAAATAAATTCCTAGCACTCTGGCCTTCTGAGAATTGACTGCAGATTTATATATATTTTTGCTTGCTATGGTATGGAACAGACTGTAAGATCCCAAGATGACAGAGTGTGGTTGTGATTCTGCGGTCCAAGAGATTTAGTCATCAAATGTGCATTGTCTAATGATGGTTGTTTAAATTATCAAGGCACACACTGTAATTCTCATGCCCACATGCCGGAAGGACGCATGAGGTAAAAATCCAGTGAATTCCCCTTTGACATAATGGGAGGCAGGGAAATACCATGTTACCACTGGCAGGCTCACAACTCACCAACTCTCCTTCGCTAACGTCTGGGCTGTTTTGTATTTCACAGGTGATTGCTGCTTATTGTCTGTCTCCCAACTACCATGTTTGCTCACCATCACATGGAGCAATTTCGTACCTTGGCTAATTGCACCCTAGAATAATGTTTCTGTTTATGGAAGCCTAGCTTCTGTGGCAAGCAACAAATACCCAGGAGTTTCCAGGGAAGCAATGATAACAGATGCTGGAATGATGAGGAGAGCCTCCCCAATCAAAAACCAGCCCCCACTTCTACGCCCTGTCAGTCCTCACCATCCATCTAGAAGTGGTGATTAGAACCCTGCTGTGCGCAGCTGTACTTCTCAGTACAGCCTGTTGGAGGGTGGGTACAGGGAGGGCACCTCATTACCACGACTTTCAGACTGTAAGGTAAAGAATAATGTAAAATGAATCCTTTCAGCTAAAGGTCAGGCGAGGCACAAACTCACTTACTTCTCAGGACTAAGCAATGTGCTCTATTTCCCTCCATCCCTCTCATGTAGAAGGCGTGGACCACACATGACGGAAGAGAAGCGACGCTTGGCCATCGCAGTAAACTGGTGTGGTGCCAGGAGGGAAGGAATACTTGATCATTAGAGAAGGATTGATGACTGCAAGTGTTTTCCAGCCATAAACCATCTAGGCAGGTGTCTTTTAACTAAGATTAATAAACATATGTCACCAGCAAGTTTCTCATTACCAGACGCATGATAATGGAGAATCAAAATTTTCAAGTTGCCAAGCTGCCACAGAGTAAAATCTCTCCAGATAAACAAAGCCGTGCCAGCTCGAATAGGAAAAACTGCCTTTCTGCACCTGGAATATTTTATGCCCAAGGTAAACAGTCCCCTTTCTTTCTGGAAAAAGTGAACTTGGACCAGAGGTCTCTCTGTTCAGGCCAAAACACAGGTTATAAAATTTCCTCTCAACTGGCAGTCGGTGCTCATACGGACCAAGGCAACATCCTGGCCTCTAAGTTAATGCCTGAAGCCAAGTAAGGGACTATTTTAGAGAGTCATCGAAATTGGTAGCCAGGGGGCTGGAGAGAGCAACAATTTCACAGGACAACTACACAAAATGTGAAGATGATGGTGACAGGTGTAGGAAACGTTCCATGGAACACCAGAGGGGAACACAAGCGGCCAATTCAAAATTTAGTTTCTCTCAGAATGTCAAAATGGGCCAGGGCTGTGAGTTCTCAGGGAGCCATCTGAGCCATGGTTTGTGTTACAAATTCAGGATCAAAGTGTATTTCCATTCTACAGCTCATGTGTGTAAATCTATCAGTGAACATTAGTTTGAATCTTGCTGTGAAACTCTGGGCAAACTCTTTTCACAGAGATAGTTAAGTGCTTTGAAAACAGAGTATCTAAGCTCCTTGCCCACAAAAGATAATTTTGCATTTTTCTACTTCCTTGAACTTGTAGTGGAATGGCAATCCATTTTTCACTTTAGACTCAGGGTAATGTGTATATAATATATAGCATAATATATTATGTAATATATAATAATATTAATATATTATATATTCACATGTATATATGTATATAAAATATCTGTATACATATACATGTACATATATAAATGCAATATATATGTTACCATATACATGGTGAAGTATATATGTGTATACTATTTATATATAAAAATATATACATAGAGAAATAATAACCATATTATTTTGTCTATAAAACTATTTTGTTGATGAGAAGTAGACAGGCAAACCCTCAACAAAAACTTACGGGAAGTCATCCTTAATTTAAAAGTTATCTTGTTATTTTCCCAGATTACACACATTATTGCCTTTTATAGCCTGGCATAGTTATGGCAACTTAATTTCACTGCATGCATCAAGTCTGATGGCTTGCTATGGCTGCCCGGACCCCCTGTGTTGAGAAGGATTCTGAAGTTGCATCTGGGCTCAAGAAGACAAGGGATAATCAACAAATAATATCTGCTCTGGCAGATGGTGAGTACATAACTTATACTTGTCATGATTCACTCCATACCTACTAGGTGCTTGTTAAATGTTTATTATTGATAATAAAGAATGGAATGTTAGCATGCAAGATGCCAAAAGACCAAAGGTCAGAAGTTAGAGGATGGTGAAAATCAGCACAGCAAGGAGAAGCTTCCTCATGAAATAGAGGTTCAACAAGGTCAATAACTTGAAGAAATGGACTGCTGCCTGAGGAAGTCATCTTCCAATGTAAAAAGAATCTATTTCACATTGCAAAACTTGAGGACCTGGTACTAGAAACAGTTACTAGGAGCTAAATGAAGAAGCTTCTTCAGAACTGCATCTAATATCAGTGGGGATAGCAGGGAGGAAAAGACCTTTAAAAACACTCTTTCATGAACAACAATACAATTCAGGTAATCAAAATGTATATGTTCTTTTGTAAAATTACGGAAATGTGTTTAAGGGGAGGAAATGGTACATTCAAGGGGAAGTTAGATAATCATTTATCAGAATTTTGTGAGGGAATTAATTCATGAGATAGCCAAAGTCACTCTGAATCAAGGTGGGGCGCAAGAACCACCTGTGGAGACAGCTATCGAGCCATATTATACAAACCTCAATGCCTGGGACCCAGGAATGTGTGTTTTATTATGTCCTCAAGAGATTCTGACACATCCTAAATTTGGTAGAAAATAAACTTACAGATTTAAGAAGCTCATAAGTCCCAAACAAGATAAACTCAAAGAAGTCCATACCCAGACACATCATAATCAAACTGCTGAGAACTAAAGGCAAAGCAACCAGGGGAAAGTGTTGTACTATATACAGAAGAAGAATGATTCAAATGGCTATGAGTTTCTCATCAGAAACCAAGAAGGCCAGGGGGCAGTGTATTTTTTACTTAATATTTAAAGAAAAGAACCGTCAACTTAGAATTCTATATGCAGCAAAATTATGCTTCAGGAATAAAGGGGAAATGAAGACATTCTCAGAAGGAAAACGAAGAGACTCCATCAGCAGCAGCAGACCTGCTCTAAAAGACAAAAGTTCTTCAAAAGAAAGAGAAATGATATCGGTGGGCAATGTGGAACTTCAGGAATGAAGAAAAACAGAAATGGTAGATATTTGGTTGATATGGTAGACTATTTTTTCTCATATTAGTCTTTAAATATGAATGATGGTTGAAGGCAAAAATTATAATATTGTCTGGCTGGGGCTTTAAGGTATAGAGATTATGACTACAATGCAATGAATGATGATGATAACATAAAGGGAGAAGGACTAAAGGACTTCTTTAGCGGTAAAGTTTCCACATTCCACTAGAAGTGATAAAATATTAATTATAACTAGACTACAAAAAGGGAAGTATGTACATTGTAATCTTTAGCCAAGCACTAAGTGTTAATGCAAATAGAAATATTAAAAAACTCAATAGATAAACTAAAATGGAATAATAAAAAATTCAAACAATCTAGAAGAAGGCAAGACTATGGGGAAAGAGAAGAATGTAAAACCAAGGGAACAAACAAACCAAAGCAAATAATAAAAACGGTAGACCTAAATCTGAGCATATCAATAATTACATCAAATGTAAACAGTTCATGCAGCAATTAAAAGTGAAAGATTATCAGAATGGCCAAAAACAAAAGACTGAATTATATGCTGTCTAAAACGACCTTCTTTAAATATTACCAGGGATAAAGAAGGAATTACAGGGGCTTCCCTGGTGGCGCAGTGGTTGAGAGTCTGCCTGCCAATGCAGGGGACACGGGTTCGAGCCCTGGTCCGGGAAGATCCCACATGCCGCGGAGCAACTGGGCCCGTGAGCCACAACTGCTGAGCCTGCGCGACTGGAGCCTGTGCTCCGCAACAAGAGAGGCCGCGATGGTGAGAGGCCCGTGCACCGCGATGAAGAGTGGCCCCCGCTCGCCGCAACTGGAGAAAGCCCTTGCACAGAAACAAAGATCCAACACAGCCAAAAATAAATAAATAAATAAATAATTTAAAAAAACAAAACAAAACAAAAACATTTAAAAAAAAAAAAAAAGAAGGAATTACAAAATGATATGCGGGTCAATCATCAAAAATATATAACAATCTTAAGGGTGTATGCACCCAACAGTAGAACTTCAAAAATCATGAAGCAAAAAAAACTGATAGAGCTGAAAGGAAAAATGGACAATCCACAATTAAACTCTTTTGAATAGACCTGAACAACATCATCAACCAATGGATCTAAGTGACATTTAAAGAACACTCCAAAAAGAGCAGCAAAACTATATGTGAAAACTACAAAAGGCTGATGAAAGAAATCAAAGAACTAATAATTGACCTGACATACCATGTTCACAGATTAGATGACTCAATATAGTTAAGATACAAATTCTCCTCAAATTGATCTATGCATTTAATGCAATTCCAATCAAAATCCCAGGAGGATGTCTTACAGATATAAGCAGGCTGATGCTAAAATTTAAATGGAAAGGCAAAATAGTATAACCAAAACAATTTGGAAAACGAAGATTAATGTTGGAGGGATCACACTATTTGATTTTAAGACATTATAAAGCTATGTTAATCAAAACTGTGTAATTTTGGCAAAGGGATAGACATATAGATCAACGGAACAGAAAAGAGCCCCAAAATAGACCCATACAAGTATACTAAACTGAATTTTGACAAAGCTACAAAAGCGTTTCAAAGGAGGAAGAAAAGTGTTTTCAACAAATGGTGCTGGAGCAATTGGATACCTATAGGCAAAAAAAGAAACTTGACCTCAACCTGACTCCTTATACAAGAATTAAAAATGGATCATCAACCTAAACATAAATGTAAAGCTAGAAATTTATAGGAGAAAACATAGGTGAAAACCTTTCTGATGTTGGGTTAGGTAAAGAGTTCTCAGATAAAATACCAAAAGCATGATCCATAAGAGAAAATTGGATAAATTGGACATCATCAAAACTGAAAAAATTTTGACAGCAGAAACAACACTACCAAGAGAAAGAATGGACAAGCTACGATCTGGGAGAAAATATTTGCAAATTACATGCCATAAAAAGAACTTGATTACAAAATATATAAAGAACTCTTACAATGCAATAATAAGACACAGAACTCAATTTTTAAAATGGGCAAAAGTATTTGAACAGGATTTCTGTGAAGAAGATATACAGATGAAAATAAGCATATGAAAAGATTCCCAACATTATTACCCATTGAGGAAATGCAAATTAAAACCAAATGTGATACCACTACACACCTGGTAGAATGGCTAAAATAAATTAGTATAAATAAATATGTATGTACACACATTGATGCATAAATGATAAAGCCAAGAGCTTTAAGAATGAGGAACCACTGTAATTCTCATGCACTGATGGTGAGAATGAAAACTGGTACAGCCACTCTGGGAAACACTTTGGAAGTTTCTTAAGCTAAACATGCATTTTCCACTCCTGTGGTAAGAATGACCTGACCCAGCCATCCTACTGCTGGGTATTTATGCCAGAGAAATAAAAACTTATCTTCACACAGAAGACTGCGCACCATGTTTACAGCTGCTCAATCTACAACTGTCAAAAAATTGGAAACAACCCAAGTGTCATCAACAGGTGAAGAGATAAACTGTGTTACAGTCATACAATGGAATATTACTCATTAACAACACAGAACAAACAATCAATACATACAACAAATTGGATGGCTCTCCGTGGAGTTATGCTAAGTGAATAAAAGCCCATCTTAAAAGGTTACACATTGTATGATTCCATTTGTGACATCCTGAAAAGACAAAACTCTAGTGATGGAGAACAGATGAGTAGTTATCAGTGGTTGAAGCAGGGGAGGATTTCACTGAAAAAGAGCACCATGAGGATATTTTCATTCTGTGCCCTAGCTGTAGAGATTGTTTCAAGAATCTACCCATGTGCTAAAACTCACAGAACTGCACATCTAAAAAAAGGTAATTTTACTGTATGTAAATTTAAAAAATAAAAAAATTAGAAGTCTCTTTTGATCATATGTCAAACGTTCCTGTTTGTAACATTTTCATGCAAGTGTGTGTGTTTTATTGTGTGTTTTGCCTCTGTGTGTAACTCTCTATTTATCTACGTACCCACCAACTGGAGATCCTTACAGTCTAATGGAAGAAACACATGCTTTAGGGGTAAATCTGAATTTAAATTCTGGCCCCCAAACTTTATCCATATATATACTGAGCACCTACTGTATGCCAGGTATGTGTTAGGTTCTTGGAATTGAAGGATAAATAAAACAGAGGTTTAGATATCAAGGAACTTACAGTCTTGTGGGGGAAACAAACAGTAAACAGAAAAACACTAGAATAGGTAATTCAAGATGATTATAGACTGTGGTGAGTGCTACCCAGAAAATAAACAGGGTGATGAGCTACAGCAGAATGAAGGAGGGACTGAGGGGACATTTGAGATCTGAAGGATGACAATGAACCGCCCACGGAAAGGGCTA
The DNA here is from genome assembly GCF_009873245.2 of Balaenoptera musculus. Lineage (NCBI taxonomy): Eukaryota > Metazoa > Chordata > Mammalia > Artiodactyla > Balaenopteridae > Balaenoptera > Balaenoptera musculus. Next base: position 66,221,854 of record NC_045802.1, on the reverse strand, counting down.
GGAGAAGAGGCGTTGCTGTTGCAGGGAAGAGCAAGGCTAAGGGAGCAGAGGTAAGAAAGGGCTGGTGCATTCTGGGAACAACAAAGATGCCGATGGGGCTGGAGTGTTGCGAGGGGCAGAAAAGAAAGAGGAAGTAGCCACATCACAGAGGCTCGCAAGCCATGGCATGAAGTCTGGTTGATTTGAAGAGCAATGGGAAGCCACTGGGTTTTGCTGTGTTTTTGTTTTTGTTTTTGTTTTTGTTTTAAGCAAGGGAGTGGCCATGGTCTTCTTTATATTATCAATGTGACCTTTGGAAAGTTCTTTTAACTTTGCGTCTCAGTCTCCACATATGCTAAGTGGCGATCATCACACACCGAGCAAAATTTTTGCGAGAATTATGTACATTGGTGTCTAGAATTGTGCAGGTTATACTGGGTGCTCAATAAAATTTGAGTTTCTCTTCTTCCATTGTGTGCGTGTGTGTGTGTGTGTGTGTGTGTGTGTCCTTTTATTGCTTTTGTTTGTATGAACCTCTCAGTTCTGTCTCTTTTTTCCGCCGCTCCATCTTTTGCTTATTCTGTCTGACCTCCAGCACAAGCACAGCCAAAGCCTCTGGTTTCTGCTGTCACTGCCCACTTGCGAGAGTGGGCTGGGAGACAGGCAGCTTTGATTCTGTGTGGTTGAACCATACGAAATGGCTATTTGGTAGATCACAACCGATTAAATTAGGGTGAGCCAATTTCACATGATTCAGCTTCGTAGTACACTTAAACGTGACCATCCCCGTTCCGAGGTGTTTCTTCATCTGCTACAAATTAGATGATTTTTGAGACCCATTATTGTCCTAAATGCTGTGATTCTAATCAAGCCCATGTTCATCAAAGACATATCCTATCAGGAGCCTCAGAGGCCAGATGGCATGGGTCGATCTACTTGAAGTGTTGAAGGAAAGAAGCTGTCAACCAAGAATCCTGTATTTAGCAAAACTGTCCTTCAAAAATGAGGGAGAAATTAAGACATTGCCAGTTAATAGAGAGTTGAGAGAGTTCTTAACCACCAGAACCGCCTACAGCGGGGCATCCTTCAGGCTGGGGTGAGTGACCCTGGGCAGTAACTGAAAGCCTTATGAAGAAATAAAGATCTCTGGTAAAAGTAGATAGATGGGCGATCAGAAAAGCTAGTACTATTGTAACTTTGGTTTGTAGCTCTACTTTCCGGTTTCTGTTTGATTTAAGAGACTAATATATAATTAAAAACAACAACAACAACAACAACAAAAAAAAGACATACCCTTTCTCACTGGTATAAGTGAGCATCCTTCTCACTGGCTCACTGTCTTGGTGACCAACAGATTGCTGGGTTCTCTTTACAGTCACAACATTAATATACAAAAGAGTTTTCCCAAGCACTGCCTTCTGTATCAGAAGTATTCAATCCTTGTTATTTTATTAGGCAAACTTCATGGTTTCATTGCACGAAACATTATTGCCATCACTTCCTTGAGGATGACCCTGATAGAAGGTACAATAAAATTAGAAGATCAAGACTAATACAGTCAGTTGATAAGTCCTAGTTTGCATGTTCTATTGGAGGCACCCAATTTATAATTCCTTGAGGATGATACGTAACATCTGTAAAATGCATTTTGTAAAATGCTTCTTAAGCTAATTTTTGTTTGAAATGGGAATCCCTTCTCTACTGCTTTTTAAACAAAGCCAAGTCATTTTATCTGTCCACAAGCAGGAATAGCATTATGACCCTTACCTGAACACTGTCCTACAAGATTATGTGTGTGCCACATATTAGATTTCAGCGTAGGCCATTTTATCCAGCTCTCTGCCTCTCCCTTGACAAAAATAAATAGATAAACATTTAAAAGTTACAAATCCTACAAGCTCATTTCCTGAAAAGCAGATTGCAACTCCTTCACTTTTCTGCCCTTCTTTGCTGCATCTGCTGACTCCACGTTCTGAAGCACTGGCTTTCACCAGACTGGTCAGTTACGCAGGTCATATTAATTTCCGTAAGGGTTTTCAATCCCACCGTTAATCTTTCCCCAGATCCTCATGAGGAGATAAAGCAGATATTGATACAAATAAACATGCAACTTATTTATTCGTATCAGATCTCCTTTCTTCTCAGCAGGAAGTGAATTTCAGCCTCAGTCTCCAATCTCCCAACAGTGATGAATCAAAAGGCTACAGCCAGAAGAACTTGAAAATATCAAGATGAAGAGAGGCCTTCAGGGTCTGGCTCTCCTCCGCTCGCTCTTTCTACTGAGTCTTTCTTCGGAGTGTTGTCATTAAGATCCTTGGTAAGTGCTGAGAAGCAGCATGGTGAGAGTTTCTGAAGATCAATGATGTACCACATATGACGGTTTTAAGGCACACTCTTCTGGACCCAATCAATAACAGCTTTGATGCGATCTCGTGATGCAAAGTTCTTACACACGTTGCTGCCAGGCTCCTTCAAATCACATCTCATGTTCCTATTCAAGAGTTCCTACTGCTGAGAACTGCATTGCTCATCTCCCAGTAAAAGGAATTGGTTTATATTGTCTCAAATTGCCTGACAAAACTTCATTGGTTCGATCCTGTCCATAAACCAAGGTATTGATGCCTAAGCCTCTGGAAGACTTTTTTTTTCATTTCACAAGAGAGAAGAAATACCTTTATTTTTCTAATACCCCATAGTTGTGGGTGGCGGTGGTGGAATTTATAATTTCTTAACAGAAAAAAAAAACTATTTTGAATTTCAAACTCAGACACAGAAAGGGAGACAGGTGGAAAATATCAGAGATTGCTACAGCCTGCAGAACGCTAAAACTGGATAAAAAATGAAAAATTCAGCCAGCCTTCTTGACGTTTACCTGGTAGGCTATCAACGCCCTAATGGGACAAGAAGAGAGCATAGTCATGACCCAGTATGGGGACAAATAGCCAAGTTCAGGAGTACAAAGACCAACCACAGCTGTTGATGCCTAAGGAATGGTCCCGACACAAAGTCTTCCTGCACTAACTGTAAGGGCTCATTCAGTGCCATATATTCTGTTTTTATATTCTGGGGGTCATATCCATGTATCCACCTAAGACTCTTAATTCCTGAGACTCTCTGTTCCTTCAATAAATAATATGCTCCATTTTATTTGATCACATGGTTTGAAATAACTTACTCAACTTATGAATTATTTCAGGTCTGGGGCCTCTGCCTATTCTTACAGACCAGAATTCCTGGCCTCTCAGAGTTCATCTTTCCTGCCATAGACAGTATCTGCCCATTTCTTCTCTCCCTTCCTAATAGGGACCCAGAAATTCCAGCTTGAGTTATTTGGAGGGCTTCTCCTCTCTCTACTTAAAGATGACTGATTTTAAATGAACATCAGACAAGCCTGTTTAAAGAAGCCTCTCAAATTCCAAAATTCCCTTTGTATGTTCACCATTTTAGAGCCGGCTTATGGCCACTTAGCGGTTCACCGCCATACATCCATGTGCAAGGAAAGACACGAAAGCTGAATAGGAACAAAGAAAACTCATTCTATCTGGCAATGCTGTGACATGTTCATGGCAACCGTTTTGGAGACTCTGGAGAAAACTGGCAATCCTTAACTCTGGGATAATTTTACTGTCTTCAGTTTCCTAAATAATTCAATGGCTTTCTTTGCTTGACCATTAACATATATAACCCGTGGAAACTGGGGGCAGCATCAGAGCTGGATGGGTTAATTGATTATATTCTCTGAAGAAAAGCATCAGTCTCTGGGAAAAAAAGAAAGAGTAGCTGAGACAAGCTTGAAATTTCGTAATCAATATGGATGCTAATATATCACAAAACATTTCTATGCATTTTCCTAACAGATTTCTAAGTTACCCACAACCATTCCTGTTTCACAGGAAAAAGTTATATTCAGGCGAAGTGGCTATTGGACATGAGATAATTATTTGGGAATGTATTTATGAAAATAAGGTTACTTTTTCAGGGCTTTAGTCCGTGATTTTTCCTTCAAGGTGTGACAACTAACTAACAATAATGCCAATAAACACCAGCAATAACGTATTTGTCATTCCACCGTAACAGCTAAGTGGAAGCAAGTTTAGCTAAACAGGGTCATCTCTTGCAAACAAGATTTGGATTCACAAGAAGTGCAAAAAGGGCTCACGTTTTCCGTAATAATGGAAAAGAGATTATCTCTGAGGCCCAAAGACAACATAAGTTGTTTTGAATTGGGCTTCATCTCATTACTGATATATTTTCATTTGCTGAACTGCAGCAGAGTTATGATCTGCCCTGGTTTCCTGTTGAGAGTTTTATCTTTCCATTTTTATAGTACATGCTTTTTCAAAAGAGTAAACTTCCAGAGCAATTTATTTAAGAAGATACAGCTACTGAATATCAAGATCACTGAGCAACTGTCATGAATACACTACAGCTTTTCCAGAGAACAAAGCTTTGTCCTTGGCTCTTCACCTCTGATAGCATTTTAAAAAAACTTGGCTCCAGGCTGCTGTGTAGAGTTGGGCAGGTTGTTCACTGCACAAGAGCATCTAGCCAAGGGGTAAGCGGACTGAAATTCAGCCCATGCTCTGCTTGCTCAGCCGTGTGCCCTGGCATTGGGCTGCCTCCACTCGGAAGAAGGAGGGCCTTTTACTAATTTTCACGGAGGCATTTACGTGCTAGTGGAGGCCCTTATTTAGCCTGGCAGCTGACATCGAATAGGAAAACTCCAACATGTTAAGATTAATTTTTGCTCTGTAAAGGGCAGAAGGGAGGGTCTCCACAAGCAAGATGGAGGAATCGGAGATATGGAAGGAAGAATTCCTCAGAGTCAGAAAGACATAGTTATCTGCCTCTGGATAAGTCAAAATGAACTCCTTCTAGCCTCAGTTTCCTCATCAGTCAATTAGGTGTAATAATGTATACGTGGCAAGGTAAAGCGTATCATATAGTGGCTGCTACTTAATAGGCCTGCAACGCTTGGTGGTAGCTGTTGCCACTGCTACTGTTTTATTATGCTATGATTAATATCTCTTCCTTCCCCCTACTGCTAGGAAGACTCTCTCTCCACCAGGATCAGCTCATTCACACTTACGTGTGCAACGAGGAATAACCAAGAGGCAAGGACATAGCTCAGCTCCACTTTGTCTTCTGCCTGCCCCCCACGTATAAGGGGTAGGCAGAGCCTTTAACTTTGCTCCAGAAGCCAGGATGTGCTGCAGGGGAGCTGACTTATTCTCATCCTAGACTAGCATTCTTAGCAGAGGGCCGAGAGGAGTCTACGAATCCTATAATTATAGGAAACATTTGAGGGTCCGTGAGTCCTAGCAAGTCTCTGCTGAGTGAGTCTGTAGCATTCACTCAATTCTGAAAGTGCCTTCAACACAAAGTTTAAGGAGCTCTAGACTAAGGAAAGAGAGAGGGAAGGAATTAAGGAAGATTATTTCTCCCTTTCTCCAGGAAATAGAGTTCTTCTCTGGAATGAATGTGTCAAGAACTGCTTCGTCCAGCTCTTTGCAGCCTATTTATCTCTTTCTATAAGACTTGGGCTGCCCACTGAAGGCTGCTGGTTCTTACTAATGCAGGACAATCACTCCTAACTTGAGCTGATGCAAATACTTGGCATAGTATCAAGGGTCTATCCTCTTGCTTTCTATGGGTGCTGTCAGTCTCTCTGCAGGGATCCTTAATCCCAACTATCCACCTTCTCTTGCCAGCTTCTTAGTTCTTGATGCTTACTTATGTTTTCTTTCAGTATTCCATTCTCCCCAGTTCTAACTTTCACAGTTCCAGATCTGAGTCCTGCCTTAGGGATTGAGTGCCATGCCTGCCGCTGAGACCAATCTCCCCCATGCTTGCCTTCTACCTGCTCTGCTTTTTGATCTCCTGGTCCTAGTTCCCTGCCCTAGTGTCCTGTTCTACTCACACTGATAGAATCAAGCACAGACTTTTTAAATTAATCATGTTATTCAGCAATACATTCCAATAACTGCATTTCCACTCTGGGATTGAACAAAAGGTCGCTGAGGTCTGCACTTTATGATTCATCTTGACTTCTTTCCAGGCCCTCAACTTGAATCACAATCTTGGCGAGCCAGACAAGAAGGATTCAAATTCCCCTGCAAAAAGCAGTGTAAGTAAGATCAGAAGTCTTAATACAGCAAATATACCTGCTTGATCTTGGGGCAAGTCCAAAAGTCACAGAGCCATGAGTTATCTCTCTGTGTTCATTGATCTGACCCCATGTTTACTCTTGCACGGTGTGTGGCCCACTCCACAACTTTGTATTTTCATCTACTCTCTTTTTGCATCCTGTATTTTCAACAACTATCACATCCATGCACACATGGATGTTCTGTTAGCTCCTCCATACTCAAAATGTACAAACCCTCAATCCACTGTTTTCCCCCCAAATGACCTCCAAACTCAGATGCATTTTTAACACTATAGTCATAATGATCTTTCCAACGTGCAGCTCTGATGTAGTTGTTGGCTACCTCAGAAAGTTCCAATAACATCCCATTCCCATAGAACAAATTCCAATAGGAGGAATCTATGAGGAATTCTCATAGAACAAATTCCAAACTTCTTCCATTCCTATAGGACAAATTCCAAAGATGACATTCAAGACTATCGTCTACATGAGGGGGAAGGACCATGCTTTAGCCAACATTACAATAACTTGGAAGGGATGCTCTTCTTATTGAATGTTCATTCTGCACCCACTTATAAACACTGATATACCTACATAACTTGACCTGTATAACCTGGTGCTCCTGATGCTATGCCTGACTCAGTGAAGATGCTTAATAAATATTGTTTTATTTCCTCATACCTGTGCTCTTAGGACAAGAAATATTTAACTCTAATATTTCTCCCTATATAATGTTTATTATAAACATATTTATATTACAATATTCTGAGTATTTGATGAGTATTTGATGACCATGGCCCAACAACCAGATGGCTTTTTTGTTCTGGCGTCCATTTTCTTGCTCTGTCCAACATAACACTGCTCTCTTTGTTTTTCTTTAACTGGATGCGCTTAAGAGTATAGAATAGTGCTGCAATCTACCATCCATGTTCCTGGTATGCACTGAAATTAGGCATATCACAAACTCTATTAAAATAAGGTAAACCCTTTACCTCTGGAAGGTAAATTGGGGATTGGCAGGGAACCAGCAACTGGTAGTCTCAGTAGCACCAATTCTGACGGCCTTGTTGAGTTTCATGTCCCCCTTGGGTCTCGCCCACCTTGGTCAATATAGGCCGCGCCAACATCTTGGCCACCAGATGTGTGCTATTGTCCATATAAACGCTGGCCTATGCATGAACCCAAATACCTTCCCTCGTTATCCCTTAGCAAAGCTGGAACACCGTGGAATAAAAAAAAAAACAGACTTCGCCAAATACGAAAGCAGAACACAAAAACAGTAAAGAAAGAATAAGAAGTGTAAACTCGGTCACAATTATACCATCTAGATTTGTAATATTTCATAGCTAGTATTTCACTGTCACTATCCATTGCTCGTGCTTGTTAGAACTAGAAGCCAGGGGAAGACGGTCTCCTTGCAAAACACTATATATATTTAGTAGCTCTTGGTAGTCTTGCTTCAAGCTGATGCCTGATCAGCAGAGGATTTTTTCCGTCAGGATGTGATTATGAGTATCAAAAGCAGGCGTGCCAAGATCTTCTCCAACTGCCTGGGAGCGAACGGAACGCCTGCTGTGTAACAGGACATAGCTGCCAAAATCTTGGAAGACTTGGCACCTTGATAGAGGAAACAATGAACATTTGTTTACTGCAACCTTCCTGAAATGTACATATGCTCTCTCAACCGGGGGGGGGGGGGGGGCTGGAATGATTAGTTTCTCCTCTTGTAACCCCTCAGCCATTTGCGATCTGCTTATGTTATAGTTCTATGAATAGTTGAGTCATTACATCATTAGAATGCTTATTGAGATTTCCTGAATTATTTCAAAAGATGACTTGCTTTCGATATATCATCAAATTTGCTGATCCAGCAAGAGTCATTCTGCCAATGGATTAATTACCTACTACAGCACTACCCTCCTTTCAGAGACAATAACTGTTGAAACATGTGTAACCTCATCAAGACTACTTTTGATAGGGTGCCCTAAACACCCCAAACAGACCTCAGATCCCAATTCAAGCTTGATAAAAGTGAGTACTGTTGCAAACTTTTCTATCGACTTCTGACAATTACTACCCAATAATTAATCAATCCATAATTTAATACCAATCTATTGAGTACTCACAGTGCCATAAAATCTACTATTTTTTTCCTCAACATCTCCTTCTATTTCATCCCCACCAAGAAACTCAAGTATGCTTTGTTTTGCATCACGGTTTTCTATACATTGCGGCAAGCAAACTTTTGCCTTACAAAACCACTATTCACGTGATATATAATATTCAATTAAGAATCACTTGGTTCTTTAAGGCAGGCATGTACGTAAAACATGAAAGCGTTAGGTCTCACTTATATTTGCCTAAGTTTCTGGTCATTTAAAAAATGAGAACATGTCTGCATTAAAGTTACACTCAAGAGAAATTATTGGAGAAGTGCTAAATGGTAAAAATCACAACCAGCATCCATTTTCAATTCAGTTCATCCACGGGAGCTCCAGTCTGGTGTCTATAAATAACTGAACTGCATTGGGCAAGGAAGCCAATATTTAGAGCCAATAGCTGTGCACACACATAGTTCTGGGTAATTTATTATTCTGTACAGTAAATGGCTGGCCCATAATTCACAAGCTGAGAGTTAATGAGAATATCTGTCCCTAATACCCATAAGAAAGATAAGGACTGGTATAATGCGGTTTATCCAGGACTTCTGAACCTTTCAAGGGCAGAAATGAAAGCCTCTGACAGCAGAATGCAGCCAGAAATATTGCACTGACCTACAGCCTTCCCGTTCTTCCTGCCTCCCATCAAACCAATCCATGTGTACACGCATTAAGGAGCAATTCATTCTGAATAACTGTTCCCAAATAACTTGATCCTTTTTAATCACTGGTATAATTAACTTAATGATATAATTGTGTAGCTCCAAATAAGAAAGGGGTAGAATAGGGATAGTAATTTATTTCTTCCTCATAACTCAGCTAGCAAAACTAGAATATATATATATATATATATATACACACACATATATATACACATACGTATATATAATACATATTATATACATTTGAAACTATATATAAAATACATATATTCTATATATATATATACACACACACACACATATATATACACATACATATATATAATACATATTATATACATTTGAAACTATATATAAAATACATATATTTTATATATATATATATATATATATATATTCATTCAAAACTATCTATCTATCTAATCTACATGGGGGTATATAGGGGTGAGAAACAAATTAAACAGGGAAAAAGTCCCCCAAATGACTAATTGTTTATCAGTATAAGTGCTTTTATTACAAACCTTTAGAAAGTAAATATATGCTGGGGGTTTCATCAGAGTGGTAATAAATATTAATAATTACCAATTGACTAGAGGTTTTAAACGGCCCTTCTAAAGCAACGTGTCAGTAATGCTGTGTTCCTAGGACACACAGAATGGATGTCTGCATTCATGGCTTCTCCTCTGTTTGGGGTTTTAAAGTCAGGGATGTGCTCAACGGTCTCTCCTAATGGCCTTCTAACTCTTTCTGCTATTTCCTTGAAGGTAGCTGAAATGTAAAGAAGATGTGTTACCACTCTATCCTGAAATGAACCTACCAAATCCCCTGCCTTAAATAAAAGCAGATTGTGTGTGTGTTTGTGTGTGTTGTCTTAGGTACATAACAGTAAGGGGTTCTCCGTGTGGGCCCTTTGGCCAGGAGCAGTGCTCCCCCAGGTAGCTCATGGGCCAGCAGTATCAGTATCACCTCAGAAATTGTTCGAGCTGAAAATTCTCAGGCCCCTCCCATGGCCGACCTACTACATTTCTGGAGCAGAGCCCAGGAATCTGTGTTTACAAGCTCTGCAGGTGATGTGTTTGCTCACTAGAGTTTCTGAAGCATTGGTCTAGAATTTTCCTGTGCTGTGAATAAAGTGGGTATAAGCGAGCAGATATTAGAGACTAAATAATGTGACTGCTGGCATTTTAGATTTTATATAAATGGCTCATAGGATCAATGGCATTGCTTGTACATTCACTGAAGAGTGTGGATGTTGCTTTTTATGAAGGGCATGTTTATGGGAATCCAAAAAAGTCGTATTAAGAATCTTTTTTCCCCCACCTGTATTGTGGCTTACGTAGCAGGAAAGAATCCATTTTATTCTGAGTTTAAACATGCTTCAGTCAGAATAGAAGACATGGAGTTTGAGTATTTATGTTAAAATTCTAGCCCCTTGAACAACTGTGTCTGAGGAGAAATGAAGGAAAAGCTAGATAAGAATGCAAAACTGACATAGTCGGAATTCGGGATCATTTGCTAAGAAAGTCTTGCGTATGTATGTGCTCAAATGTTCTGCTTGCAGAAGGCAGGCCCCGAATCACTGTTGGCAATTACTTTGCTACATGGTCAACTAGCTGAGGGAGTGACGCTAAGCATCTCTCTCTTTCATAGACAGTGTTCATTCCCCTTTCCCCTTAATCTATTGCCTCAAAGGCAGTTAAGAGTGGTGTCTATGCTGAGCCAGTGTGACCTACCTTCCAAGCATAAGCGAGGTAAACAAAGAGAGGAGAAAGCTGCCGCTAGAGACTGGAAAAGTAATGAAAGCATTCTTCTTCCCAGGCCCTCAGAAAGACTGTGAGTCTCTAAGGCTCTACTGTGCCTGCCTGAATGAGAAGCGAAAAAAGAAAACAAGGTATAGGATGACCTCCAGGATGTTTTCCTTTCCAGTCCCTGGCCTCGTTCTTCTTAGCTAAAACAAGAAAGCAAAAATACTATGGCTTCCAATGGGGCAGAAGAACAAGGAATTTACCTGATTTTCATATTAGCTCCTTCCAAGGACTCAAGGCATTCCTGGCCCTTAATCAGGCCAGGGTGATGGGTAGGTATCTCATTTGATAAAGTTGTGTTGATGCTTTTTTTTTTTTTTTCACTTTTAATTCAGGGCATGTCCAATTTTTTGACCACTTAATAATTAATTTCTAGGCTGATTGAGATTTGGGCAATATATGAAACTGGCTGGCTTCATGCCTCAGCTTGCGTTCCTCAGTTCCCAGACTAATTTCTTCATCCTGATCCATTTCACATGGCTTTAGGCACTATTTATCACCAAATATCACCCAGACCTCCCACAAGCAGAAATTTTGTCAAAATCCTGTCTGCCACCACGTGCATACACCCAGCTTTATTTCAGGGTTGCAATTCAAGAGTTTCTCGGACAAACACGGAAGCAATGTACAAGATGTGTAACAGGTTAAACAAACAGGCAACATTTTTAATGTTTTTGTATTCCCTCCCGCATTTCCCCCAAAAGTCATAATTTCTCAATATCACACACAGATTGAGACACATCTGACCTTCATTTTCTTAAACCTTACCGTGGGGTGCATGTGTGTTAGTGTGTGCATATACGCATGTGTGTTAATCACAGTGCGTCACATATAGGAGGTATTTGGTAAATGTTTGTTGAATAAGTTATTGAAAATATTTGTTAAAATACTTGCTATATAACTACCATTGTCCTGCAGTAGATGTGAAACAAAAAGGCCATGGAGAGGATTTTGATGTGGGTCTGAGGATTCCAGGCCTGATGGCCTCACTGCAAGTTTCATAATTGATGGTTATTTATTAACTACAACATAGGAAAGTAGCTCAAAGAGTTTGATGGATAGATTGCTGAAGAAATGTAGGGTAATAATTATACTCTGCACAAAAATACACTAAAGTTACAAATACTTGAGACGCTCCACTCAGAGATTGGCTCAATTCAAAAGCAAGAGATCCGTTGTGCGACATTAGGCCTAGGTTAACAACATTGTGTTGCACATTTAATTTGCTAAGAGGGTAGATCTCATGTTAAGTGTTCTTACGACACTAAATAAAAATAAATACATGAATAAATGTATGTTATTCATAACAATAATTTTTTTTTAAAGCAAGCTATCCCCAGAGTGAATTTGTTGAGAATGTTAGTCCTTTCAGATTAGTAGGGTTCTGACAGGACAAAGTTAGTGCTATGTAATTTCTTGTATGAACCAGGAGAAGTCTCAAATAATCTTGTTGAAGGGCAAACATCCTAGCTGGGGATGGTCTTATAAGCTATAAACTATATTTTGGTGACAAAGGGGGGATTGTTTTCATCAGAAAATAAACAGACTGAAGCTGATGCAAGGTTACTCAGAAATATTTCTCTGTGACACCCCAAAGGAAGTTTATCCTTAGAGAAAACTGCAGTTCTTTTGCTGGGTTGCAAGTGAAAGGATTCCCTTTAAAGATGCTAGAGAGTCTCCAAGTCCCTCAAACAGTGAGCTGCAAGCATGTAATCAGTCATCTCCAAATGTTATCCCACCTAGGCTCATAAAACTTCTACTTAATGATTTTCTCAGGCATCTCCCTCCCAAGGGAACTTCTGCCTGAGGGAAGGAGGGGGGAAAATAGACATATGCTAAGAATCTTCCTAGTTAAGGGGTTGAAATAACAAGCAAAAGACAATTAGCACATATAATCAGCACATAGGAAATTGGCCGCATTCAAGGTTTTAAAATTCCCACTTTTATGATGATTAACACCATATTGTCACAGTTACTTTTCCAAGGGATGTAAACAGAAATTTTGCCTTATATGATTTTTTTAATCATTTGCTTTAGTTTATAAACTGAGGTTCATAAATGTTTCTCACTGGATAATTAAATGTTGCCCTTTCATTGGAAGTACTGAGGAAAAAAAGGGAAATTCTAGTCTCTACTATTTTAACCCTCTATTTTTCTTGCTTTTTTTCTTTACTATCTCAGGGTGACAAAGAAGAATGGAACAGGGACCAACTTGTGGTTCTGACTGATTGACAACAGGCTCTACTGCCAGTTTATGCTCAGAATGTATACGTGGAAATTTGGAAGAATTTGCCTTGTACAATCAAATAAAATCAGCTGCTACCCTGATTTCTTTAACTGTAATAGCATTTATTACAGTGTCATTCCTACATCTCAGATGAAGCTTTTATCTCAAAATAGAATGTGTCCTCATCTCTTTCTGAGACCTGTTTCATAGTAAAACAGCTGCCAACACTCATAAAAGAAAAAAAAGCTCTTTAAAACTCTGAGGCTATATTTAGTACACAAAGCTTTTGTTGAATACATTACCATATTCTTTGTCAAGCACTTGGTTCCAACACACAAGGTGAATGTAAGAGAGGTGCATTTTGCAAAATGGAGAGAGAGAGAGAGAGAGATTGGGAGGGAGAGCCTCTGCTCACAGAATCCAAGGCAGTACTGCCAAACCCAAGAAAAGTCCCTGGAAAAATCACAGAACGCTAGTGCCGGAGGGATCTTACCGTCATCTAATCCAATCTCTCCACTCTAGAGATGTGTAGGCTGAGGCTGAAGCTGCGAGAGATAATACGTAGTGCTGAAGTAAGGCTAGTGCAACTCAGGAACTGAATTTTTAATTTTGTTTAGTTTGAGTTCCGGCTTCAATTTCAATAGGCTCTTATGGCTAGTGGCCACCCTATTGGATGACCCTATACTGGTTATTCCTATGTCCTTCTCTACAACTAGGTTTAAAGACATGGCCGATGGGTTAAAACTCGAAAGAATTAAAAAGACAAAAGTCACTCACAGGGCTTCCCTGGTGGCGCAGTGGTTGAGAATTTGCCTGCCAATGCAGGGGACATGGGTTCGAGCCCTGGTCTGGGAAGATCCCACATGCCACGGAGCAACTAGGCCCGTGAGCCACAACTACTGAGCCTGCGCGTCTGGAGCCTGTGCTCCGCAACGAGAGGCCGCGATAATGAGAGGCCCGCGCACCGCGATGAAGAGTGGCCCCCACTTGCCGCAACTGGAGAAAGCCCTCGCACAGAAACGAAGACCCAACACAGCCATAAATAAATAAATTAAAAAAAAAAAAAAGTGCATGAAAATCTGAGAAATTATGAGTATGTCTTTCAAAAAAAAAAAAATACAGAATTGCTATCATTCTTCTAGTGACAAAATATTAAAAAAAAAAAAAAAAAAGTCACTCACAATTAATGAAATCCCCAAAGCTTTCTGAAATCAACCACAAACATGACAGGCATTCCAGGCGGAAGTGATCCGTAAAACAAAGACCTACGAAAACCAAAACACTTGTGAGGACTTACAACCTTCCTCCCGAGCTGAAAGGATAAGAAAGAGTGAAAGTGGCACAAGAGAACAGGCAGGGCACACACTTGTCCCTCTGACTTCTTAACTAGCAAGAATCCTGCCTGAACAGAAATGGTGTGAAGGAAAGCTTGCAGAGGTGCAATCAATGATTAATAAGAGGGGAGCCACTGAGCAAGATGGCAGGGTTGGAAAGACGGAGAAGATCATCCTGCCCATCTCCTCTCCTCATCATGCACAAAATCGATGCCGAGAGGGTGAGGAGGCAGCGGACGCTAATCAAGTATATTGGATTTTTATCGCTATGTTAGCAAGTTGGAGTGTGACCTTGGGAAGCACACTTAACTGGCTATCTCACTTGCTTCACCTATTTAAAGAAATGATAATGAGACTTGGTTTCAGGTACCTTGGGAAGCCTAAGATGAAAGTGTAAGATATAATCATCACTTGTTCCTTTTCCATCAGGCCGTACTTCTCTCTCCAGTTAATAAGACCAATCACTTTCAAACCACAGTCCTAGTTTCTTGTTATAGAAGCCTTCTTTGAAAACAGTCAGGCTTAACACTTTTTTTAGCTTCTTTCAAAATATAACAATTGGGGCTAAAATTAGTGTTGTTCATGTACTCAATAGAAAAGGCTTTAAAATATTTAAGGATGGAGCAAAACCACGTGAGGAAGTCCCTAGAATCTAAAGAAGTGGATGTGAGTGAAAATTGTTCTTACACTATGAACTATTTTTAATTAAAGTACAAATGGTTGTGATTCTGTAGGTATAACTGCCGGTCATTGTAATTTCTTTCATTTCTACTCTTTTCCTGAACACCACATTTTCCTTTGGAAATCAGCTTATTTTCTAACTTCAAGGTTATCCAAGAATAATTGTCTTCAAAAAAGCATATCGATGCAATAACGCTTGTAACCCTCTTGTCCAATTTTTTCCCATTTATTTATTTTTTATTTTATCTACTGAGGAAACTATATAGTGCTTGCTATATGTCCAACATTATTCTAAGCACTTTCCAAATATTACCTCATTTAATCAAGTTACCACTATTACCTCCAACTTATAGAGGAGAAAAATGATGCAAAAGGAGGTTAAAAATCTTGTCCAAGCCATGCAGCTCCTAAAGGTGGAGCCAGAGTTTGAACCCTGCCAGTCTGGGTCTCTTAACCTTTAGGTCATGTTACTTCATTTTAGGTATACACTTATGTCAAATTTTAAAATAACCTTGGTAAAATTAACTGGCTTAGAAAACTTTTTAGTAAGCCACTTCCCCCCCACCCCCATGCTGTTTACCCACACCCTGTTTCCTCACTTACACTTTACTTCCAAAGAATCTAAATGGGCAATGTGCTACATCATCTCACATTTGCAAATCATTTCTCTCGAAAGGAACTAAATCACCACTTGGACAAGGGCCGTATTAGGACAGAACATCTATTCCTGTATCTCGTTTTTTTGTGTGTTGTTGTTGTTTTTTAAGTTTATTGTATTTTTTCTAAAACTTAAAGGACTGAAATGGAGAGAAGGCAGTCTAATGGAAAAGAAAGAGGTGGAGGGGATAAATAAAAGAGAAGAAAGAACAGTGGAAGGAATGAGGGAACATAGGAAAGATGCAAAACCTCTCAGCTTTGCCAAGCCTTGTAAAATGTTCAGTTCACACAAGATATATTTAGTAAGTGCTAATTATTTACAATCAGTGACTTGAGTGGTTAAAGAACAGGTTGGACTTCAAATAAAAATATCTTATTCTCCCAAAAAGAAGCAGTCTTGAAGAAGGCCGTTGAGCCAATGAATAATTCTTTGTTAATTTTATTCACAGGGCGACAAGAACAACCTGAAGAGAGAAAATAAGGTTCCAGTTGGAGTCTATACAGAACCAGCTTGCAAGAGAGATCAACACAACTGTAAACATCACCTTCTATTGCTAAGTAAACGCAAGGTAAAAGGTTTAGAATTTGTGTCCTAACAACTCTCAATATTTAGAACATTTATAAGTAACTCTTCTACTCTGATTTGATGGTATATATTTAAATATCTACATATTTCAATTCAAGCAATGTTACTTTAATCTCATGTATACACACACCTTATTTTTTCCAGTTTAATTGAGATATAACTGATATACATTACTGTATAAGTTTAAGGTGTATAGCATAACAGTTTAACTTACATATATTGTGAAATGATTACCACGATAAGTTTATTTAGCAACCAGCAACTCATATAGATGCAACAAAAAAGAAAAAAACAAGAAAAAGAAACAAAATTTTTCTTCCTTGTGATGAGAAATCTTAGCGTTTACTATCTTAACAGATTTCCTATATATCATACAGCAGTGTTAACTATAATCATTGTGTCATACATTACATCCCTAGTACTTATTTATCTTATAACTGGAAGTCTGTGCCTTTTGACCACCTTCCTCCAATTCCCCAACTCCCCTGCCCCCATCCTTTGCCTCTCTCTGGTAACCACAAATCTGATCTCTCTTTCTATGAGCTTGGGTTTTTTTCTGCTGTCATTGTTTTTTGCTTTGTTTTAGTTTTAGATTCCAAATATAAGTGATAGTGACTCTATAATACATATAAAAAAAGATAATACATCATGGACACATATGGTTTGTCAGGGAATGGAAGATTTGCTTAGCATATGAAAATGAATCAATATAATTCACAATATTCACTAAAGAAAGAGAAAAATTATATTATCTCAGGTGAAGAAAAGAATTGACAGTATTTAATACCATTTATCATTTAAAAATTCCCAAAATTACAAACGGGTTTGACAGTAGAAGTCTCTGCAGATAATTCACCACATTAATAGGTAAAAGGAGAAAAAAAAGTCATATATCCTCTCAGTACATGAAGAAAAATTCATGATAAAATTGCTTTACTCCTAATAAATATCATGAGTAAGCTGGAAATAAAAAAGAACTTCTTGAACCCAATAAAGAGTAGTTCCAACAACCTAGATCCAAAACATCCTTTACAGTAAAATGTTAGAAGCAATCACTTTAAAATCAAGAGCAAGAGAAGTATGTCCACTATATGCTTCTATGCAAGTTGTATTACGGGTCCTTGCTTGCATATTAACACAGGAAAACTAAATTTTAAAATATAAGAACTAGAATGGAAAAAACAAAAATGTCATTTTTCACAGATGATATAATTATATACACAGAAAATCCAAATTAATTATTAAATTAATAAGAGAGTTTAGCAGTCTGGTTAGAAATAAGATGAATACACAATCGCTATACCATCAATAACAACTTTAAAAATGTAGATTTTTTTTTAAAGATATCATTTAAAATAGCAACAGAAATATAAAGTATCTAAAAAATCTAACAAAAGATTTATAAGACCATTATGGACATAATTTTACAGCTTTACTGAAAGACATTAAAGAAGTCATAACTAAATAAAGAGATTTAGCATGTTCAGGGGAAGGAAGGCTTACTATCATAAAAGGTACATTCCTCTCCAAATTTATCTAAAGAGCCAAATCCCATCAGGGTTGTTTTCTGTTTGTTTGTTTTTAAGAAATTTGCCCAGGTGATTGTAACATGTATATTAAAAAGCAAAATGGCAAAGGCTATTGAAAAAGATAAATAGGTTGTGAAGACTTGCCCTACAAGATCAATTTAAGGCTCCGGCAATTAAAACACTGTAGGATAATTACAGGGATAGATTAGGGGAAAAAAACCAATAAAACTGAATAGACACAACAGATTTATGACAGAGATGGCAACACAAATCTCTCGGAAAACAAATGCTTCTTCAAGAATGTGCCCTGGGACAACCGGTGAGTGACATGAGAAAGAAATCGAATTTGAACACTACCTCTCACACCATTCACAAAAATCAATGCCAAATGTTTTAACTATAAAAGGCAAAATTTTGCAGCTTTTTGAAGAAAATATAAGAAAACATCTTTATATTCCTGGAGGTTAGAAACAGTTTTAAAAGGACACAAACAAAAATTTAAAAATTAATAGATGCATTGAATTCCATTACATTAAGCTTTCATCATCAGGAGATATTATAAAGATGGTGAAAGACAAGGCACAAACTGGGAGAAGATATTTACAACACAGGTAACTGACAAGATATCTAGAATACGTATAGAGATCTTAAATATCAATATGAAAAGATATGATTCAGTAGAAAAATGAGCAAAAGAAGAAATGAAATGGAGGTATTTGTAATGAGGTGGATGGAGTTAGAGTCTGTCATACAGAGTGAAGTAAGTCAGAAAGAGAAAAACAAATACAGTATGCTAACACATATATATGGAATCTAAGGAAAAAAAAAAAAAAAAAGGTCATGAAGAACCTAGTGGCAAGATGGGAATAAAGACACAGACCTACTAAAGAATGGACTTGAGGATATGGGGAGGGGGAGGGGTGAGATGTGACAGGGTGGGAGAGTGTCATGGACATATATACACTACCAAATGTAAAATAGATAGCTAGTGGGAAGCAGTCGCATAGCACAGGGAGATCAGCTCAGTGCTTTGTGACCGCCTGGGGGGGTGGGATGGGGAGGGTGGGAGGGAGGGAGATGCAGGAGGGAGGAGATATGGGAACGTGTGTATATGTGTAGCTGATTCACTTTGTTATAAAGCAGAAACTAACACACCATTGTGAAGCAATTATACTTCAATAAAGATGTTTAAAAAAAAAATGAGCAAAAGACATGAATAAATATTTCACACAGTGGGAAACACAAATGGTCTAAAAACTTATTTTAATATGCTCAACCAATTATCAATCAAAAAAATGCAAAGTAAGATCATAAGATCCCACTTTGCATTTACTAGATTGGCAAAACAAAAGAGTTACACTACCAAGTTTTGGAAAGTACGTGGGTGGAGCAACAGAAAACATTCCTACACCACTGGCAGGAGTGTTAATTGGTGTCAACACATCAGAAAAACAATTTGGCATCATTTTCTACACCTAAACTTGTGCACATCCTGAGAACGTGCAAGTCCAGTACACAATGGTACATGCACAGGCATGTTACTGAATAGCAAATACTAGCAAATGCTGCAAACAGCTCCAGTATCCATCAGTAGAAAAACAGATGCACAAACAATGAATGTAGCACATGGATCAATTGTAGAAACGTTCATTGAGTGATGAAAGCCTCTCTGAAATGACTACACTGACTGTGATACCATTACATAAACTCAACAGAAAAGCCGTATAGTATTTAGGGAAACCTGGCTTTAAAACTTTAAAAAACAAGAAGTGATTTTTTTTAAAGTCAGAGTAGTTACATCTGTAGACTATTCAGGGGCATGAGGGAGCAAGAAGATCACATAAGGAGCTTCATCTGTATTAGTAATAATCCTGTTCTTATATGTGGTGGTCAGTTAATGAGTCTTTGCTTTTAAATTATTTGCTTTAAAATTTTTCTCTTTGCATGAATTCCCTGGCCGTCCAGTGGTTAGGACTCAGCGTTTCCACTGTCGGGGCCTGGTTTCACTCCCTGGTCGGGGAACTAAGATCCCGCAAGCCGCTCGGCGCAGTCAAAAAAAAAAATTCTATTTGCAAGTTATGCAAATGATTATAATCTAAATAATTATATATAATTCAATATATATATCTTAGATTATGTGTGTATCTATGCAATATATGTACATATTATATGTATTATGTATATACATCACATTTTTTTAAGAGGGGACTTACAGTATACTCTCTCTCTCTCTCTCTCTATATATATATACACACACACAATATACAATTATACAATATATATCTCTGTCCTGGAAATCAGCTTTCCTTTTTTTTAAACACCATATTCAAGAGAAATCATTGCATTAGCTATGATTAGTTATATCCTTACTCTTTTCGAACTATTGGAAATCCAGGCTCCACTTAAACATGTATCCAAATGTATCAATTTCCATGTGTACACAGGTATATTCATTTTCTAGGGCTGATATAACAAATTACCACAAACTTGTTGGCTTAAAACAACAGAAATGTATTCTCTCACAGCTCTGGTGGTCAGAGCCCCAAATCAAGATGGTGCTGGGTCTGTGCTCCTTCTAGGGACCCTGGGGCAGGTTCTGTCCCTTTCCTCTTCAGCTTCCAGGGGTTCCTTGTCAGCTTTCCTGGGCTACATCACTCCAATCTCCACCTCTATCTCATCCAGCCCTCTCTCTGTGTCTTTTTCATTTCCCTCTGCCTTCCTGGTATAATGACAAAATTGGATTTATGGCCCACCCAGGTAGGCTAGGATGACCTCATCTCAACATCTTTAACTTAATTACATCTGCAAAGACCTTATTTCCAAATAAAGTCATAGTCATAGGTTCCAATGGGTATATTTTGTGGGGAGGGGCATCATTCAACCCACGACAGTAGGTATATCCACATACATTTTATTTTAAATATTATTTATAAATCTGAGATAATATTCATAACATATTATGAGGGGGGAAAAAAACAGTTGTATGATTCCCTTAATACAAATATACATAGATAGATATCTGAAAAAGTTATGGGCCAGATTATGATTCTCTCCAGGTGGTAGATAACAGGCAATTTTAATTTTACATTTTTCTATATTGTTTGAAAAGATGTTTCAATGAACCTGTAATTTTTTGTAAACAAAAAAGTAAGCTCTTTTCACTTTGGAACTAAAATGCTATTGACCTGTTTCTTTTTTATATTTTAAAACCTTCACCTACATTTCAACTTAGGTTGACAGAATTTTGAAGGAAGCTAATGATATTTCACAGTAGGCTATGTCACGGCTGATCTCCTGCCTGTTGGGCAAAGTTTCCAGTCTCTCTTGAATGTCTTCATGGTTAATCGCTTTCTCTCAACAGAAGGCACACGGGTCAGACTCAGATCTGAGTTCAAGGCCAGCAGAGCAATTCTTCTTTTAAAAATAGCTTCTTCTTCTTCTTCTTCTTTTTTTCTTTTTTTTTGTCAAAGGCATACAAAGCATTTTGAAAGCATTATCTCATTAACAATAACACTCCTGTTGATATAATGAAAGAGTTATAGGAAGAAGGTATGTGGCATGTACCTTTATCTTCACTTCACTGTCAAAGACAGACGGGCTTGTTGAAGATGGGATGTGGCTTCCCAGTGAGGAAGGGGAGGTCTAGGACTGCACCCAGGGTCATGGTGCCATTCCTGTATAGGCTGTAGCTGTAGAATATTGCATCTCTTATAATCCCTGATTTTCCCCAGGGCTGATACAGAACTAGGCAGCATGTATAGAAGCAATTTCAAAAGATGGTAGTTTTAGTTGGGCCATGTAACTATCACTGTGTTATTTTTTTTTTACTGACTGCCTGCCTTGCAATGCCTGGTAACTGGTACAAGTCTCTTCAATGGGTACCAGGGTAATTTAAATATGTAATTGAGGGAATTTGGAACATCTGATTATTGTCTTCTAGTTATTATGGGCAAAACACTTGTGGGAGATTTCTGCAGTTATTAAGAACCCTTTACACAAAATAATATCTTCTTCCATTTAATTATAGAAGAGTAGACTGAGAGCCAAGAATTTTAAGTTTGATTTGTTCTTATGCCAATGGAGTAGGGTAATTGATAAATCCATTTAGTTATTAAGTCTGGATTATGATACCTAGGGATATTCTGAATTAAATGATAAGTAAAATGCAGCAAAATAAAGCTGAAGAGAGCATAGAGGTAAACTTATAAAAGATAAAAGTAGAAATTAATTAACTAAAAAACTAAGAGACAATAGAGCTTAGTAAATATAAGTGTGAAATACACAAAGTTTTGACCAATCTGATAAAGCGGGAAATAAAAATGACATTAGAAAAGGGGCATTTCTGCAGACACAAAGATGATTTTAAAAGTTACGTGAGAGTACTAAGTACAAACGTATGCAACTACTTTTGAAAATATACATGAGAGGAGCAATTTTTAATGAAAATATAAATTACCAAAAGTGACTCAAAAGGATTTAAAATTTTTCATTGGACAAATGACCATAGATGAAATTAAAATTTAGTTAAATTTCTATCCCTAATTTAAAGTACCAACCCAGATTATTTTACAAATGAATACCATAAAAGAAAATAATGGCAATAAAGAATACCGGTCTTATTTAAACTATTCCAAGGCTTAGAAAAAGCTGGGAAGTTTCATGCTCATTCTACAATGATCATATAATATTGACCCAAAACTATAAACTAAATGTGAGAATATTAACAAATTAAATCTAGTGGCGTATTGGAAACTTAATATACACATGCATTTATACATATATTTGCCTATATGTATAATTATAATTACATATTTAAATATATATAAAAACAAGACAGATTATATATATTGTGCTTTTTTCACTTAAAATGTAAAAGAAAAATCTTGACTTCTTATCATCTTCAACAACGGTACTTCATCAGTTGCATAGAATTCCATCAAAATCACCATTTTAAGGCAAAATAAAGAAATAATTTACTCGTGTTAATCACAGAGCATTTTTGCAGTGATACTAGGGAAAAAACAAACACCTGACAGTTACTCATTTTATGCTAGTCTCAGGAACTCCCCAAGTAACTGTGGCATCAACTGTTAATTTTCTATTTTAGTGAGAGATTAACACGGCAGAAAGAGAAGGTGGGCAGTGAGAGGTAATTCTAAAGATCCGGTGAACTAAAAGTAGTTCAATGTCTGGGCTATTTATTTCCTAAACTAAAAGGTAATAAGGGAGCCAGGGGGTAGGAGAGAGAAGGATTTTGAGGGAGGCTACCAAGTGCCAACTCAAATAAAGGCAATTTGAAAACGGCAAGAACTTACACTGTTACACAGCACCTAGTGCCAGACTCTACCAGTCTCTCTACAAAGGGAAGAAAAAAGCATGATAATTCATTTCGCAGACATTTTTGAGGTTCTACTATAAGCCAGGCAGAGCAATAGGCAAGACACAATCATTTAATGAAGCCTGAAAATGTACATTGTAATGGATGAGACCAGGCAAAAGATTTATGAAAAGAAGGCATACAAGGAGAGTATGTAAGGATTGCATGTGAGACCTTTGCAAGCTAGCTCAGCTCTGAGTAGCTAAATATAATGGCATGAGCTATATTGCTCGATTCTGCATAGGATTAGTCATGGTTAATTAATTCGCCAGGACCAAGAGCTTTTCCTCTGTATTAATTGAGGACTTTTGCTTTTGGCTTGTGGTCTTCTTTTCCAACTGTATTAGAAGCTTTTGCCCCAATTATTTCCCTTTTCATAAGACCTCGCACCTCCAGGTCACAAGGGTGCACAGTCCTGACCCAAGCAAGCATTGCATCTTTATTTCTCCATCCATAGTTACTGGACCAAGAGAGGACACAAGATCCAAGCAGGGCTACAGAAAATCTTGCTGAACAAGGAAGTTGGAAATCTGGGGATACCCATGGCCATCTTTCATGCCATATGGAGAACACATGTTTGCAACAGCAGAGGATGAAGTAAACATAAGGGTGAGAGAGACAAGCTAAGATGAGAGATAGAGCAAGAAAAATGACCTACATGTATGAAGTGAGATTCACCTCCAGCCTTCCCACTTGTATGAGCTAACGAATTTGTTTTTTACATTAGTTAAAATTTCTGACACTTAAAATTAAATGCTTCCTGAATGTATCTTCCTAATATCTACCCTGCTCCTAAGAGATTTCCATATGTGAATGATTCTTGTGACACCCCCAGCATCACCATGTTTTGATTATACTGTCTCCATGGCCCTGAATCTCAATCTACTTCAAACACCATTGGGCCCTTGTCATTACTCAGAACTGCCACACTATGAAGGGCTATCCTCTAATAATTAGAGAGATACACATATTCATTAGTATCTGGATTATGAAAAATCAGTAGTGACAGATTGCTTAATATAATTAGGTGCTATAAAGTTTTTAAAAGATTCTCTCCCATTTGGGGTAGTAATATTTAAAAAAAAGCTCAAGTGTTCTATCTAATTTCTAGCTAAGCATGTGGCACATAAAAGAATAGATCTTGTTAATGATTTTCATGGCCCCTATTTTAAAACACATGGTATTCTTATATATTGATTGGTCTTTAACCAAAATAGACAAAAAGGGAAAACTGTATCATTCCAATCCTACTGAAAGCTAAATATAATTGATCTTTTTTTTTCTTCACATTTCTTTTAGCCTTATGCTGCATTTTTAGAAAGCATATAGAATTAATTGAATGTGACGAGTGGCTGAAGTGTTCTGAGATAGCATTAGGATAATAGAGAGGTAAGGAGCTGGGCCATGGTTAATCATAACAACATCCCACTTAAAAACTGGAATGCATCAGCAATCTGCGGTTGCCATACTGATTTCACTTAGCCCTTCTGGATGGAATATCAGGGAGATTTTCCAATGCAGAATCAAGACAGATGGTAGGGAGGTTGGGGAAAAATATAGTCTCGCAGTGTAATGGGAGTCAAAGCAAAGCTTTTTGAAAAATATTATTATAATTCCTTGACAAACAACTGACATCAAACTAAAAACATCTATTAGTACCATGGCAAGAAGCAATGGTGTAAGAACCTTCCAGTCTTCAGCGATATTCACTAGCTTTTTACTTTTGATCAGTGAAGTTAGACTTTGCAGGGCTATCAGTATGACACTCTTATAGGTGAGTTCCTCAGATCATTTAAAAAATCAAATGACATAATGCCATTAATTAGACTGGAGTTTCAGGGGAAATCTTGACCTGAAAATGGAGTTTTCAAAATGACATTTAATTACAGAGCAAGTGTTTAAATGTTATATCTTTAATAAAAAGATCATATTCATGAATCAAACATTAATGTTGATGGCTCATGATTTCCTATGAGATCAATATAGAAGCCCAAATCACGTTACTCTTGTGATGCAAGAAAGATGGAAGTCCACTCTTATGTAGGAAGTGCCCAGTTTTCTTCATGTTATCCGAAGCTTTGGAAGTGACTACTTTAAACTGGTTACCTCTATATAGTTACTATACTCTATCTTCCTTAGGTATATCTTTCACCTACTATCATTTTTTTGATCTTTAGAATTTGAGAGGAACCAAGGTAATTATTATTCTATGTACTTGCAAAAAGAGATAGCCTGGTGAAAAAAAATAGAATTTTGAGGTCAAGGGTTTTAATCCAATTCTACCACATATTAAGTTTTTGACCTTAGACAGTTTACTTAACCTTTTAAACCTTCAATTCCTCAATGCAAAATTGGAATGATATCAAAAAATGTTAAACGTTATTAAGAAGATTAGATACATAATTATATAAAAGTGCCTGGATTAGTCCCCTTACTTTCCCTCAATCTTGGCAAGAAAATCCACTCTCTCTTTAAAGTGGGAGTGGGGCTGGATAATTTTCAAGTGGAACTTCTTGCCTCTTCAACGAGTCTAATGCATTGCTTGGGTCTAGTCGTGATACAGGGGACTGACTCCCTACTTTTTTCTAGAGCTGACAACTTATGGCTGTAAGGAAAGCCAGTTCAGCCAGAAATTGCTCTCCAACTCATTGCTTGGGCTTCGTCTTTCTGCAGCAGTGGAAAAGGCTGAAGATAAAAGTGAGGCACCAGGACCAAGGCCAAAGGAGTAGAAGTCAAGTTTCAAGGGAAGTTTGCTTCTGCATCGGGCCAACTGCCAGGGGGCTGCAAGAGCAATACTGGAGTCAAAGCAGAAAGTTCCAGGGGTGTGTATCCATGACCTCAAGAGTGGGTCAAGCCAGAGACCTAACTAACTGAACGCACTGGAATCAGTTCTGAGAGATTAAATATACGCTAAATGTAACAGACCCCCGCTGGAAACTCTTTGCTCTCCACAAAGAAGTGGCCTTGCCCCTCGGCCTCTAAGCCGAAGCCAGTTCACTGAAGGAACTAATGTGACTTGCACCACTTTTGGTGCATTGCCAAAACATAGCTGTCTCCAGCTCTGCTCTAATACCCGGCCCCTAGAGAGAACTGACTCATCTTTTTGAAAGGCCCTGGAGTCATGCACGTCTCCCGAGATGAGGTCATCACTTTTATGACTCAGCTGGGCACTGCCTTAAATCCTAGCACATGTTGTCACGACCACTGTTTTGCAGTTTATTTGTTCTCTTTTTGCCTTTTGATCTCCTCCTACTTCCTCTAGAGGTACGAAGGCAAGTTCAATTAAGTTAATCGAGGACATAATGCTTGAGCTGGAAGGTGCATTAGAAAATATTTATTTAAATTTCCTCATTTTTACAAAGGCCAGGAGGTCAGGTGACTTGCAGTGGTAGTATGATGAGTGGTAGAGACAAGAGTAGAACTCAGATGTTTTGAGTGATGTTTTGTTCTTATGAAACAACATATCTTCTCTTGGATACAAATCATGGAATTTGTTGGACGCTTAGTAGGCCGTCAACTATAAATGTTGAATAAGTAGTTGCTTAACAAGTAATTGCCATGTAAGACATGTGATCAGTAACTAGATTCCTCTGTGAAGTTGATGTAAAGTAGAAAATCCGATTTATGTGTCTCCATTTTCTCCCTGTTTCTTTAGATCTGAGAATTGTAAAACACAGCACGAGTGAGTGGAAAGAGCTTAAGTAAACCGTGCTGGCAAATGCACGGGCAACAGATTTGGTTTTGATGGGCAAATATGGTCATGTTTTCCCCTGTCATCTTGGCTACCTTGCGGCCTCTGAAAGTTCTGTCCTCTGGACTACAGTGCATTTGCTTATGCGAAGTTGATGTTAAAAATCTGGTTCATCCAAAGAGGAAAAAAAGATGATTGTCACAAGGGGAAGGCTTTTTAGAACTGAAGACAAGCTGCTCCTTTCCAACTGAAAATGTCAAACACTTATTCATATGGTTCTTACCCGACTTGATTTATATGAGCAACTGCCAATCCTCAACTTTCCCCTCATGCAAGTGCAAATGGGAAGGCTGTTCATTCAGCCATGAATATCACGTTAGTTTTGTTTGATAACCTGAATAGAAAATCATTTCTCTCCTCCATGTAGGAGTTATTGATTTACCCTGTCATTTGCTTTAAAACTCTCCTAGTTTCTAAATATGTTTGTTGTTTACCTGCAGGGTTGTAGAAAATAGGATTATTTTCCTTATAGTTTTCTAGAAGTTTGGCTTTCAAAAAATAAGTGTTGCTTACAACATGACTTGTAAGTTAAATTCATATTCTCCAAGCCCAGTGAAAATTACACTCTTTACAGGAAGAGAAAAAAATCAAAAGAAGATAAAATTTAATTTATACCATGTTTCCCAGCAATAATATGGCTTATGTACTGAAATCTATGCATTTTCTTAAGGACTCAAATATTTTAAATTTTTTACTTCTTGCATTTCTTAGATGAGATATGACTTTTACAGAAATATTCTTTAAATGAACATTCCCAGAGAGTGAGAGAATTAGCAGGAAAAATGACATGTACACGATTGGGATAGATGAAAACAAGGTTTTCAGTGAAAATAATAATACAAAGATAAAGAAATAAAAAGAAAAAGGAGCAAGCTTGGCCCTACAGAATGAGTCACTTATTTCAGAAAGAGAAGAGGGAATCAGAAAGCATGATTTATAGTACCATGGTCCAATAAATCATAGCCAGAAAAAAGAGTTGTAAGGTACAAAACATTTCCTGTGATATGCCTCTTCGAGCACCAGATTGACAAATCTTCAAAAATTAGTCCCTACCCCCAAATGTATATTACAACAGAGAACTCTCTTGAAATCTCCCGATTCACAACACCCTCATTGTCAAACTAACAAAGACAGGACCACAAGCTGTGTTTTGGTTTTATTTCATACAGCACAAGGACTAAGAGCTCCAGAAAAACTGTAAAGAAACATGCCCCCGTTTCCCCACTTCAAAAAGAATAGAAAGATCATTTATTCACTGAGCAGGATTTCCACTATTACGGGATTTTACTCACAGTATGTAGCGCTCCTACAAGAGAAGAACAGAGGGTGTTTAATGGCCATGTTCTCCAGGGGAAGCTGGGTCATCACAGAAGCTTTCTCTGCCAGTACAAATGCTCAGTCCAAAGACTGCCAAAGAGGCCAGTCAATATCAGGATCACCCGAGTGACTGTTCGAGCTCCTGGATATTTTTAAAGCACGAATTTTGAGCCTCTCCACTTTTTTCAAACTCAATTTTTCCACATTAAATGACTTTCTTTTGAGACATGCCTGATGCATAACTCAGAACAAAGAATGACTTGAGACAGCATAACTTAACCACTGGTTGGACCATAAGGAAATAAACCACCTCCTACAGGATTAATGAAATCAGACCCGATCATCCAAGGTTGGCAATGAAGCATGGGAAGGATTGGAGGTCTCTTTGGACATCTCATACTCATTACTGCAGCCCTATGAGGAAATGTATTACCACGTAAAAAACCAACCATGTTTCCCTGTAAGTCCTGGAGGATAAGAAAAAGGTTAAGGGGGACACTACGTATTTCCCGAGGAGATTCTCCCTTCACCCCAACATTGGCAATCTGAACTGGGTTTTATCAAGGAAATTGCCAGTCATTCCCTCAATTAGCAAGACAGGATGCAATTTCCTACTGAAATCTGTTTCATATTGAGCGTGTCTTCTTCTTTATCTATAGCATTATAATAAGAAAATGAAATGAATATCGCCAATCATAGGAATGTAACTCTATTTTATGAACATAAACTTAGAAATTGGCATTTTCTAGGAAAAAAATAACCCAGAATTTAAAACAAGCCTGAATATTCAGCTGAAATATCATGCACCTGAAACTGTAGTATTTAACAAAGTGTTCTTATTCCTTCAAGATGTGTAGGAGCTGGAAATCTTACAGCTACAGGTAACAGAATAAAATATGACTGCAGTGGCCTCAAATACATTTATTGTTAACATCCACCTGGTATAGCTTTTTTCCTCCTTTCACGTGCAATCTTTCTCTGTCCTTATATATTCTCTGTGTCATTTTATGTGTGTCACTTATAAACAGAATATAGTGAATTTTGGTTTTCTTTTATTCAAACTAATATCTCTGCATTTTAAACTAGAGAGCTTGTTCCTCTTATATCAACTGAGACTATTGATATATTTGGAATGAGTTCTAATCATCTTATTTTATTGTTCCCATTTGTCCTGATTTTATCTAGGTTTATTTGTTTCTCTTTTCTGCCATATTTTGGAATCAAATTTTAAAATTTCACTCCTCTGCTTTCTGCCACTGGCTAGGACGTGACACACTATTTCCATTCTCTAGTAGCCATTTATATTAACTAGGATTCGTTCAGAGTAAGTGAAGCCCTTTGTACTTTTTAACATTATCATAACTACGGGCTTCATACACCCTCTTTTAGTGGGATGTTGGTATAACTTCAAAGCTGACAAGACCTAATCTTGCTTACAGAGACATGGGATATTTTGTTAAACTTGTGAACCACAGAATCACATGAAGGCAGAGCAGCACAGGAGAAAAGCAAGTATATCCACCGCGCTCCCACACTTGGTCTGTGCTGAATTCATTCATCCACTCAGCCATGTATGTAGTCAAAGAGCAGATCTTTGTTGTGTGCCCTCATACTGTTGGTATATTACTTGATAATAAAACCAATTTGCTTTATATGCAAGGAGTTTGTCTTCACTGACTATATTGTGCATTTCAAAGAAACAAAGACACGATCTTCTATTTTATTTTCCATCTTTTCATTCAGTAGTTCTCAAACCTCAGTGAGCATCAGACCCACAGGGGAAGTTTGACAGTCATGGGGGAGATCTGGGGATCTGCATTTTTAACAAGCACTTTCTCAGATGGAGATGAAGCACAATCACATGGTCTGTCCAGTCAATTCTGCACTTAGTGGTGATCGATAAATGTTTGCCACTGGGAAGTAGATTGTTGCACTAGAATTGGGGGAGGTAGGAGTCTACATTTCTATAAACCAGTAGTTCAGGTATTAGTTGACAAGGTCTTGATAGTGTGGTGTGCAGATTAAAAGTTAATCAAGAGTAATAATAACCATGGTTACATTTTATCTTTATATTAGTCTGACCCATTTAATCCTCTAAAGTTGCACCAAGAACCTGACTCTTTCAAAATCATCCTTGGCTGAGAAGCTCTCAAAATAGATGGGGCCATGTAAGATGGCAAGGGAATCTTTGGGATTGCAAAAATGTTGCTCTGTGGCCAGAAAAAAAATGCACATTAAGAGAATTTAAAGACTTAAATGGCAAATGGCAGCCAATTATACACTTTTCTAAAAGAAGACATATTTCTGGCGGCAGTGAATTGTTTTCCAGACCGAAAGTTACTTTGAAAAATAATAAAGGATGGATTTTTCACCTTGTAAGTGTATATTTCAGTTGAAGGGGAAAATGCTTAGCGTTAACAAGGTGACTGTGCTTAGCAACATCATAACCATAACCACTACTTCTAACTCTTTACAATTACGTGCTAGCTGGTATCTGGCAACTGTTTGATCAAGCATTGTTTCCGTCCCAGTCTTGTTGCCAGAGACACTGGGTGAGTCCATTTTGCGAGCAGCTATCCATCTGCCACCCTAAGGTTGGCCTTTGTCTTCCTCTTAGAAGAGAAGAAGAAATCATTTTGCTGTGGCTCGAGCTAATTTGATTTTGATCTCAAGGGCCCTGGTAAATTCTCTTAAAAAGTGGGGCAATGAAATGAGAAAGAAGGAACTAGTGATGGAGAATATCACCAACACTCCTCCTTACTGACTTTTATGAAAGTACCATGTAACTAGTCCAGAGCAAAAAGAGTGATGCGTGACCCCAAATAGGGAGGGAATATTTCACACTCCTGGCTCAAAATCTGTTACTCCATCCCAACTTGCAGTTGAGATTAGAGCCTTTATCTAGTATTTTAAAATTGTTTGTAAATGATCTAATTTGATTGTTTTAAATATGTAACATGGCATGCAATTCAAAGTTTGAAAACAGATTGTCCATTTGTCCCCCAGAAATCCAATGCCCTTCCACAGAGAAGCCTTTGTCATCATTTGCTTGTGTATGCTTCCAGAACTATGCAATGCCCATATAAGGAATTAATAACCCTTTCAGTAAATATTTATTGAGCACTCAATATATGTCAGGCATTGAATATATGCATATATAAATGAACAAAAGAGTCAATATTCCTTGCCTTCAAGGAGTCTACATTCTAGTGTGGGGAGACATGCAATCAAATAAGATAAATGTGCTAATTTTGTAGCCTATTAGAACATGATAATTGCTATGGAGATAATTCAAACAGGGAATGGGGGAAGAAAGTCTTGGGAAGATGTAGAAATGGGTGGTCAGAATAAAGCTTTACAGAGTGACACTTGAGCAGACTTAAAGGAGGACAGATAGTGAGTT
The DNA here is from genome assembly GCF_009873245.2 of Balaenoptera musculus. Lineage (NCBI taxonomy): Eukaryota > Metazoa > Chordata > Mammalia > Artiodactyla > Balaenopteridae > Balaenoptera > Balaenoptera musculus. The sequence continues at coordinate 66,190,239 of NC_045802.1, read as the reverse complement.
CTGTGGTTATCAGGGAAGAGCATCCAGGAAGAGTGAGTTTGGAAGCAAAGAATGGGAAATGAGATCAAGGTACACAGCGGACTACATCAGGCTGAGATGTGTCACTATAATAAACTTGGCTTTGATTCTGAAGGAAATAGAGAGTGAATGGTGGGGGGCGGGGAGGTTGAGCAAGGAGTGACATGATCTGACTTACATTTTAGCAGGATATCCTGGATGTTCTGTTGAGAAGAGCCTGAAGAGAAGCAAGACTTCTGAGGGCGCTAAGAAGGACTTGGCAAGAATACAGTCAAAAGATGATGACTGATGGCTTGGACTAGAAGGCAGCAATGGAGGTGGTGAGAAAAGGTCAGATTCTGGATAGACTTTGAAGGCAGAGTCAACAAGAATAGACTATGGCTTGGAAGTGGGCTGAGAAAGGAAGTCGAGTATCAAGAGCGACTCTAGGGATTTTAGCCGGAACAACTGAGAAAACGGTGGTGTCATTACTGAGATAGAAAGCCTGAAGGGGGAGTAGGCTTTGAGGGGAAAATGAGAAGTTCAGTCTTAGCTACCTTAAGCCCGAGACGCTTATTAGACATCAAACTGGAGATGCTAAGCAAACAGTTGGATATGTGAGTATGAAATCACAGAACAGACCTGAGCTGGAGATACAAATTTGAAAGTCAAGGGCAAATTGATGGTGTTCAAAGCTGTGAGTTTGGAGGAGACCCCGACAGAAGTGAATGCAGGGAAGAAGGGAACAGGGTGGAGCCTTGGGATTCTCCCACAGTTAGTAGTGAAAACGATAAGGAGGAAAAAGCAAGCTGACTGAGAAGGAGGAGCAACGGGGAGGAGGAAAGCAGTGTAAGATGTCCTGGAAGCCAAGGGAAGGAACGTATTTCAAGGAGGAGGCATGACAATTGTACCTAATGCTGCTAAACGATTTATCAAGACCAAGGTCAATGGCAATATTGATGAGAAGAGTTTTTGTGGGATCAAAACAAATTAGAATGGATTTAGGAGTTAGGAGCAGAAGAGAAACTTGAGAAAATGTGTATAGATTAAGTCTCTTGAGGAGATTTGCTGTAAAAGGAAGCCAAGAAGAGAGGTAAAAACTAGAGGGAGAAAATGTGATCAAAAGGAGATTTGTGTTTTTTTTTAATGGGAGAAATAAAAAGCTTGTTTGAATGCTGATGGGAATGATCTAATAAAAAGGGGAAGTGTGTGCGTGTTTACACATATTCATTCTGTTAGACATGATATTGGGTTGGCCAAAAAGTTCCTTAAAACCCGAACAAACTTTTTGGCCAACCCAATACATAGTTACACACAAATCTGAACTTTTTTTCCCCCACTTAATGACAGTATTCCATCAAGTTCAAGTTCTTACTGACCAGAAGACACACCATTATTATTTTACCGCTCTGAAAGAAACAAATATTCTGCCATTTAAATATGACAGGCCATTATTTGAAAGACACATCCTGATTCCAGGGATGTTAAAACGGGAAAAAAGAAAAAAAAAATCACTTCTCATAAACAATGACATATGATCTGCATCTTGGTGATTTTTTCCATCTCAATTCAAAGAGAAAAGCATCTTTCATGAAAGCCTGAAGGATATTCCTTTTTATCAGTGTACCCTAGCTTATTTAACCAGTTCTTTTTGATGATGATTTACTTATTTTCAATTCTTTGATGTCATAAAAATGCTGCAGTGAGTACCCTAATATATACAGTCTTCTTTACCCTGTCTAGGTGAATCTGTTAAAGAAATTTCTGGAAGTGCAGTTGTCATCTTATGGAGAATCCAAATGGCTGTGCATAAAGGTTTTACCAGCCTTCAGCAATGTCTGAGCGTGCTTTCTGACCCACCACCAGCCAACATATGGTGCTGTCAAATATATTAATCTTTGGCAATATTGTGTGGGAGACAGAATAGTGGCCTCCCAAAGATGCCTACATACGAATCCACAGAACCTATGACTATATTCCCTTACATGGCAAAGGCGACTTGGTGATTAATTTAAGGATCTTAAAATGGGGAGATTATCCTGGATTATTTGTGTGGGCCCCATGTAATCACAGGGGTTCTTATAAGTGAAGGAGGGAAGCAGGAGAGCCAGAGAAAGGGATGTGAAGAGATGTCAGAAAAGCAGAGGCAAGCAATATGATTGGTGGCTTTTTGAAGACAGAAGGGGCCACAGGACAAAGATGAATTCCTCTAGAAACT